>NW_021318921.1:1078570-1104312 GCF_001605985.2 Dendrobium catenatum
AATAAATAAAATCTAGAAAGCAAAGAAGTATCACTGCTGACAACATTAACAGACCAACTTGCGGTTGTTGCTTACAAAGATGCTCAAAGTCTCTATCTAAAAATCTATAGGCTATATAGCAAGCATGACTCCTACATTAGAATGTGATGGTTACTTGCTAACCCACGCCACTAATGATCTAAGTTAAGTCATGATTATCAGCTTAATTTTTGTTTTAGTTATTAGTTTGATTATGCTTTAAGCAACTGCGTAGCTTCTAATAGTCAATTAGGGTTTGGTGGACCTATAGATTAGGACAGTTGAATGCGGTTTAAAGTAGAAAGAGGGAGAGTGATAACATTATTTAATTTGTTAGGCTGATATTCAAATTTATGTTTTTTATTATTTTTTTATTTTTTATAAGGAGAGATGCCAAGGTATATATTTTTGGTAGTACTTATTTAATAGTTATTATTATTATTATTATTATTATTATTATTATTATGAGCATTTAGGATCAGTGTTATTTTTATTATTATTTTTTAATTTATAGTTTGACTTAAAATAAAACATATTTTATATTTTAAAGATAAGTTGTTTTTATTTGTATTGAAGATTGAATAATTTGATTTATGTAGAAGAGGTATTGGTTTGTGGTAGTAAAATAGAATGATGATTGTGGACGGCGGTGGCAATTAGTGGGGGCAGTCAACGACAGTTGATGGTGGCTGATGACTACAAATGATGATGGCGAGCGGTGGAGGTGGTAGAGGACAGGGATGGCCGATAGTTGGCACACAGTGGAGGCTAGTGGAGGAGGACATTGGTGGGCGGCGGTAGGTTGTGGTGGCTAGTGATGGGCGATGGCTAGTAATAGTGGTGGATGACACTATGACAGTGGTTTGTGGTATGCTAAAGGCATGTGGTTGTCGGCGGCTAACGAAGGTGGCAGCTGGCTTGCAGTGAAAAAGAAATTCGGCTAAAATTGGACGAGTTTGAAGCAAATCAATTAGGCATTGCATCCCTTTTTCATCATATCAAACACCTAAATTTTATTTTGAACGGAATTCATTTTACTTTGTCAGCAAATCAATTAGCACTTTAGTTAACCCAACTGTCAACATTATAATTTTTTTTAGGTTTTAAATAAGGTAATATGAAATTACTCTACTTAAGAGAAAAAACTTCTGCTTTTTTATCTTATAAAAATCATATTAAATATACGAGATTTAACCCTAAAAATATCAAGTATAAATAATTATAAAGCTGAAAATTCTGGTGACACTTTTCACCCTAAGGTACCAATTAGGGGTGTCAATTTCGGGTCAAGGGTTGGCGTTCGGGTCGAATCCGAAATTGACCCGGCACTATTTGGGTTCGGGTTGACCCGACTTGTTTTTATAAACGGTTTGATTTTCTGGATCTGAACCTGACCCACTTAAGGTTTGGGTCAACCCGACCCGACCCGCGACAGGCAATTGACGACTTGACGCGGAACTGGTGCCTGACGCTGGACACGGGGAGCGCGAGGCGAGGGCAAAGCGCAGTGGGGATGCTGGGCGCGCGCGAGGGCAAGGGCGAGGCCGCGCGGGGCAAGCACGAGGGCGCGGCTGAGCGGGGGGGCAAGCACGAGGGCGCGGCCGAGCGGGGCTAGAGCAAGGGCTCGACGCGGGACGCGGGGTGCGCGACGCAGAACCTTACGCGAAACTGACACGGGACAGCCGGGGAAGCTGGGGCGGGGTCCTTCGGGCAGACGGTTTATGTGTTTTTCCGGGTCAGTTCGAGTCATTCTCGAGTTTCCGGGTCAACCCGAACCCGACCCGATTTTTCAAACAAGTCAGTTTTCCGGACCTGAACCCGACCCGCTTCGGGTTCGGGTCAACCCAAACCGGAAATTTTTGGGTTGGGTCCAATATTGACAGGTCCAGTGCCAATGGCATCACAAATAAACTACTTCCGCAAAAAGAAAGAATAGGCCCAAAGACGGTTCACAATTGAGAGGCCCGGTTAAGGAAAATAAATCTTCTAAGGCTTCATCTGAGACTATTTTCTTAGTGTTTTTAAAATAATTTTAATATAATTTTTTTTAACTAAAAAATATTGTATTAGAAATATACTTTAGAAAGCATCAAAAAAACTGTCCCAAATGAAGTCTAAATTATATACTTTAACTTAAACTTAAATTTTTATCAATGAAACAAAGACAATGACATGAAATATAAAAGAAATTATAATTATGGCGCATAAATTAAGAGCACTCACAATTCTTTTACAAATCTTATGCACACTTACAAAATGAATTACATAATTTCTTCCTAGTGTTAAATAAAAATATGCACGCGCACACATTTAAAATAAGCTCTTATGAGACATAAGTGTAACATGAAAAACCCTAAAAAAGGAAAAAAAAAGTTTACAATACTTGTCTTATCTGAAATAATCCACTATATGGTTCGAGATAGTGGAATTCCAACCTTATCCAAAATTGAAGGAGACATGATTATAATGTCTATATTACTAACTTGGCCTCCTGCGAATATAATGCGAAATATTAGAGTAAGTGACGAGAGGTAATTGAACTTGGATCGAGACACTCTTGGTGTCTTTCTATTTTTCTCATCGAAACATTCATTTCAACTATAAATTTGTTATAAATGGAGTTCGAATTGTCCCAAAGACGATTCTAACAAATTTTTAATCACATTTTTGCAACAAGATCCTGCTTGATTGGATGGATTTTATGATAATATAATAAGGATATCATTGGCATATAACTCATTTATTAAGTAATATATATTTAATGAGAAAATTAAGATAATTTTATTTAGTGATACAAATAAAAAAACATAATAAGAACAATGTTGTATCAAAGGAAGCCTTGAGATTCCTTGTAAGCTTGAATTCATATTAAATTAAGGCTTCATTTGCCACATCTTTCTTACTAATTTTCAAAATAATATTTTAGTACAAAATTTTATTAAAAGCATAAAAAAATAGTGGTAAAAAATATCCTAAAGGCTTCTTTGGAACAGCTTTTTTGTTGCTTTCTAAAATAGCTTTTTAGTACAAAAATGTCTTAAATTAGAAAATTTTATACTAAATCATTTTAGAAAGTAGTACAAAAACTGTCCCAAATGAAGCATAAATCTGCTCATGCATTCAAATCAACGTTAGTATCATGTTGTATATCTTTACATT
The DNA here is from genome assembly GCF_001605985.2 of Dendrobium catenatum. NCBI lineage: Eukaryota > Viridiplantae > Streptophyta > Magnoliopsida > Asparagales > Orchidaceae > Dendrobium > Dendrobium catenatum. Next base: position 1,081,748 of record NW_021318921.1, read on the forward strand.
AGGTTGTGATCATATATTTATATTCATAATTATATTTTAATTTCATTAAATTTCAGTTATGAATTTATAATATCTTTTTGACATTATACCTTTATAGATATCTCAAAAGTCTTAATTATCAGAACAATATTGCACGAAAAACTCAATTAAGGCTCTTAGGATATCATAGGGTTCTACTTATCTTTCGTTATCCCAAAACTTAATGTGATTAAATTACTGATGAGTCCATATAAAAAAGTCTTTATTACACTTTTTATAAACAAAAAGTTTTTTTTTTTTTTTTTTTTTAAAAAAAAATTTCAAGCATATCACTAAAATTAATATATAAATATATTTAAAAGAACCATTTAATAATGTCTAAATATTATCTATGCAATTCATAATTAAAATATTTAGATGCAAAAACATCCCTCATAATTATGTTTCATTTATACATTATTCAAAGACATATTAATCATTTATCAGTCTCTTTAGTATGTTTATTATGTCACAAGTGGTGGAGTCAGAAAACTTTTTTTTTTCAGCGGGGGCCGATTTAGACACTAATTCACTATACAAATATTAAGCATGCGATATACTGAGCACGTGATATAGAATACTCGAATAGTATATGTACACTCTTATATGATTTTATTACATTGACATGATTTCGATGGTCTTTAGAAATGTTTTTATTTGATGCTTTTATTTGATTTATGTACTGATTAATATTACGAATACGACAATTGCTTTATAGATTTAACATTCGTGCTGATTTACTACTTTACTGACTTTCCGTACCGTAGTGTTTTAATATTTATAAATTTCACTATAACTGCATGTGAATTTTATTATTTTTTACTAATTCAATGATCATATGAATATAAAAAATATGATTTGATTGTTGGCATGCATATTGGTCTTTTACCGTACTCTGAATTCAATTATAAGTTTTGGTGAATTACTCGAATTTTTAGCTCATTATATGTTTTTAAATGATTTAAGGTCATGACAGAAATCAAGCGTGTGAGGCTGGTTATGTTCCTTGAGGTTCAGTTTTTTTTTTTTAACTACTTTTTTTACTTAAAATAAGATATATATGTGATGATTATATAGATCATGACTATTGCATATAATTTTTAAGTGTAAATTATATATAAATATATAACATAAATTAATAATAATATTAAATTAATAATAATTTATATTAAACTTATAAATTGATGTGTAAGTTAAAATTTATTAAATTTGAATTAAATTTAAAAATTAAATATATTTAAATTTAAAATTATATAAGTTATTGATAATATGTGAATTCAATTTATTTTTTTAATAAAAAAATTATATTATTATAAGATTTTTATATCATCTAAAATTTATTTATTATGTAAACTTCTATTTATATCGGTTCATTATCTGATCTGATTTTCATTACATCAAAATTTCTTATTTTTTATTTCTCAATCTCGGTCTAAAAATACACGACACCAAATCCCTAAAACCTAGGCGGCTTCAGCGAGAATCGGAAATATCATTTATGCCAAAACGGCAAAATTCCCAAAATTCTTCTTCTACAAGAAAATGAATTTTGATTCAGATTCTGGGGCTCTTCCGCACAATTCAGCCCCATTAACGAAACACGGCAAGTTATTGCTTCTCCCCGCAAATCTATGAAAAACCTACTTATGCTTCAATATCTGAAGATGTCATTCCGACAGGCGTCAAGGGTTTTCAGTTCATCCGTTATTCGGGACAGGTAACTTCTCTTTCGGGTTTATTTGCGCTTTTGTGATCTTTTCTTTTTTGCTTTGTGAACTTTGTTTTGGATGAGCTAACCGTTGGAGTGGTATTTGATGCTGTATGATAGTGTTACAATGTGCTTCAAAGTGGTTTCTTGAAGATGACTCTTTAGTGTGTTTTACTAAATGTGAATAGGGTCACTTCATGAGTGAGCTATTTGGAATGATGTACACTCAAAATCCGTTCAACCGAATAGCCCCATAGTGGCTTTGGATTGTCATAATGTAATTAGCTTGACCAATATCGAATTATCCTATTTAATCTTTGGAGCAAAATGTGGCAGCTATGACATCAATCTTTTCTTTAAGAAACGCGATGAATTGGAGGTCCATATAAGGCCAAGTCAGGTAAAAAAATCTAGCCGATTTAACTTCACTTGTGCAATGCATGCTTCCATGTATTTAAAGATTGTGAGTTCTAGGGTTGCAAATGAACCGAGTGTTTCGACGAGCTATTCGTGGTTCAGCTCGATAAGAGCTTGTTCATGTTCGTTTGATAACGTAAACGAACAAACTTGAACACTTTTGATAAATACTCAATAGCTAAATAAACAAGATTGAACAATTTGACGTTTGGTTTGTTTATGTTTATGAACAATATCGTTTAACGCTCGTGAACAAACTTGTTAAGAAGCTCGATTGGAGCTCGACTAAGAAGCTTAGAGTTTTAAAAAATATATATTGTTAAATTTGAATACCCATTAATTTAAATGAAACAAGCTTGAACACAAACAAAAAAGCTCGAACCGAACTTGAACTAGCTGATAATAAATGAACTCAAACATGAATATGCACATACTCGGCTCGGCTCGGTTCGCTTGCAACCCTAGTGAGATCCGCTCACTTTCCAAGTCATAGATCAAGTTATACATAAAAAAAGGCTGGTGATGCTAAGATTTGAAATTTTACAATCAGATACCGAGGCACATTTGTTGAGGCGTACAACTCATAATTAAACCATCGAATTAATTAAAAATATGAAATAATAAATAACATACGAACATCAAAATAAGATCATAAAGAGTTAAAATAAGGTCGTTAAAAGTTATATAAAACTATAAACAATATCAAATAAATAGTCTCACAATTCAACATAAGTAAGTAGTCTTAGTTCATAATTTATAAATTAAAAGTTATATAAAACTATAAACAATATCGAATAAATAGTCTCACAGTTCAACATAAGTAAGTAGTCTTAGTTCATAATTTATGAATTCAAAAGGCTCTCCTACTCTCATCATTTACAGTGTCTTCATTAGAATTATCATTTAGTTAATTACTTACCCCTCACTCATACTAAAAATAAGAAAATGAGATTCCAACAAGAAGCAAAGAGGTGCTCTAAAACAAATGGTAGTGGTGCAGTGATGTCTGTGACATAGTAGGATCAAGTGTGGGCTTGAGGGTCGTGCGGTTCTTCTCAAGTTTAGTGGGGTTTATGTATAGTAAATAAATTATATATATAGGAGAGAGAGAGAGAGAGAGAGAGACCTTGGGTGGTTTACCAAGAGCTATGGCTTTAGCTTCCGGTGCAGCAATTGCCAAAAAAGCAATTCTAGATAACAACAATGGGTTCTTTTTGAGTTGAATTACTTCAAACAAGTAGCTACTGATATTCCACAAGTGTTTTCTTCTTCTCCATGCAACCAACAAAAGACTTGTTGAATGAGGCTGGGTGTACCTCATAAATATATTCTTATATTATGTAGATATTATGGGATCTTTTGCTATGACATACACTCCCAGTATTCGCTCTTTTTGGAGAAATTTGATGTTTCAATGTATATTCTGATAGATATCAAGCTAATTAGACACATGCTGAACTATAATTGTTTATAATTATAAGTCTACATGTGAAAACCTAAAAAATAACTCATGAATCTGGGCCACGTTCTTCAGTGCTGAAGTCTCATCTTGGATATTAAACAAAAGAATTGTGTGATTACTGTTCTTTTGGATATTATTCTTCTTAAATTTTAGGTTGTATATATGTAGTCTATTTTTAGAGCTTCAACTTTCAGGAAACAAATGATAAGTGAGAGAGAGGATTTAGGAAGAGAGAGGAAAAATCTAAAAGGATAAACGATAGAAAATATTTGAGTGAGCTAGTATTATATCTTTAGATAAACCTAGTGGATGATTATCTCGCTGTGTGACCATTGACATAGGTGAATATCATTGAACAATATAAATCTTATCTTATTTTCTGGTGTTTTCCTTGCAAAATTGTTTTCCTTGAAGACTTTATTTCCCATATTTGTGTTCATTATTGTTCTTATGCATTTATTAGATTTAAACGTTAGGAAATATTAAAAAATTGACTTATATTAACAAAGTAGAGTTCGTGGATTTGACTTATATTAAGAAAAGTTGTGGTAGACCTAAAAGACTTGGTCAAAAAATATTAAAAATGATATTTCTTTATTAGATTTAAATGAGAATTTGACTTTTAACAAGATACAATGGATAGCCGACCCCAGGTAGTGGGATAAAGGCTTGATGTTGTTGCTGTTGTTGTATTGTTCTCATGCATTTGTGTTCCCAAACTTTTTTCTCCCTTGGTTCCTTATCACAACTTCTTTTACCCATCTACTTTCTTCTTTCTTAGTTGCATACACAATATTCACATCGTGTTAGCATGAAATATAGCTCTGCTAGTAGTCTGCAAATGCCTGGTATATGTTATTTTAAAACGTACTCAAGGAAGCTGCAAGTTTGTGTCCTAATGTAGGTTATTCAAATAGTACTCATGGCAACTGCAAAGTATGCACAGCTTACTCGACTTCCTAGAGCTTAATGCCAAGCTAGATATTTTCACTACCACGAACTAAAATTGTCTTTCCATGGATGAAAATTATGCAGAAGCAGATGGAAAGGGTTTTAAGCACAATTAAAATATTAATATGTTAGGAACCTGTTATTTTGTGGAGACTATACTTTTAATTGATTAGCTTTTTCAGCTTTTGGAGTTTAAACCTGGCAATTAATTTAGTCTTTGATTAAAAAATTTAGGATTGTCTAGTTTTGACTTATAAACTCGTTTGTTATGAGGAAATTGACTCAAAGTAGGGACGTCAGTGGCGGAGCCAGAAATGTTTTTTAGGAGGGGCTTAAATTAAAATAGTTTTGTTTGTCATCTCATTTGGAAGATTAAATAGTTCCGTTTGCCGTCTCATTACCAGAGCCAAGAGGAGTTGTAAGATCAAAATTAATAATGCAAATAACATGGCCCTTAGAGCTTAGAAAACATAAATATCTGCCACAGAAAGTCTTCGTTTGGGGACGAAAGAGGAGCGAAAGTGAAAACGAAAGCCGTGCTCGATGCCATGATTCATGAGTCGCGAGAGAGGAGTAAAGGGGGAAACAAATCATTGATACTTTTCATGCGTTCAGAAAAAAATGTTGGTGGCTTCTCTAAATTAATAAATAACTTTAAAAGGAAGAATTACAAAAATTAGAACAGCTTTCTCGTTGACGAACTTGTTGCTCTATTAAGCCATTAAAATAATTAGCTTTAAGCTCCTTTAGACTTGTAGTTTTAGCTTTAGCCAAATCCTTTAAAGGAAATCTCTCGTGCTAAGTCATGAGTGCGTGGCCGCATCATTTCCGTTGCGCCAAAAAAGCGAGGAAAAGCAAAAACGTACCCTTCATAGTAATTAATTAGATCATTAGCAGTGCAAAAATAATTAAATAAATGGTTGATAGTTTAATATTTAATAACAATAAAAGTTTTAATAAAATCATTTTTAAATTGTTAAATATTTTAAATAATAATTAATTAAATAGCCCTGCAACTCTGTGTCAAAATCTCTTTTCATTATTCCATCCACAATGGAAAGTCATTCCTCCGTCTCTCTTTCAATATTTTACACCATTAGTCTTTCTCTCTCTACAGCTGAAGCATTGTATGGTCCGGGTAGAAGGTGGATTGAAGACTTGAAATGAAAAAGCCTGGAATACATAAAATGAAAGCTAACCATGATGTTGACTGTTCTTGGCTGGCAAACTTCATTTGCTGCGTTTGCATTAAGATTTTATTTATTGTGGACGACCAAATTTTTATGTTCAATGAAGCAATGTATGCAAGGATACAATTAAAGTAATATATTTCTTATGAGGGTTTGTGCAATTGACTGATTGTACCTTGTTAGTCGAAGCCACAACTGAAAGTTTTAGTAATAAAATAATGCATTTTTGTCTCAACATTTGCTTATTGTTAAGGTTATTGGTATTGGACTTGGTTATGAAGTTTTGTCAACTCTCCAATTCGGCTATTCCTAATGGTTTTTATGATTACGATGGAAATTTAATGTTAGAAATTGGGGGTAAGCTGGTATATGATCATAAAGCTATGGTCTTTAATTTTGCTGAATGTGTGGAAAATTCGTGAGCTAAAATTTTATAAAGAATGAGAAATTCGTACTTCATATATATTACTGTTTTTCTAGAACAGGGTTTTGAATGAACTTTCAGATGAGTTTGATATATTTGTGTTAAGTTTATGGTTGGACAGAGAAGTTTTTGTTGAGTTAGTTCACGTATACTTTTCTTGTGTAGAGTATGTTAATACAATTTTCAGGTTAAATAGATATTTCATCATCTTCATTCAAAAGTAATGGGTAATTTTTCAAAAGTAATGGGTAATTTTCTTGTAGATGCTACAGGAAGGAATAGTTCTTGTATCCCAGGCTATTTACCTTTATAGACCATTCATAATGAGCATCTATGGTGAGATTTAATTGAGTTTCTTTTTCTGCAAATTGTTATTTGATGGTAGAAAAAAATGTGTTTTCCTTTGCAGGCCTATTCCTTGGAGGTTTCAGTATCGGAGTTATGCAAAAATGCCAGACTTTAAGGATGGCAGGCTCACAAGAAACATTTTGGAAGAAGAAGAGTCATTGAGTTCTCAGTCATGGCGAAGCTATATCATTGTATGTTGAGCAGTCTTCGACATCCTTTTATATCTGTTATTTATTTTTTATTTTCCTACTTACTGGTCGCTTTTAAATTATTTATAAATATACGAACGTGTAACTTTTTGTGTTTTTTGTAGCCTACTGCAGCTGTAATAGTGTTAATCGGAGCAGGTGCTTTCATTCACTACAATGATGAGAAGCGCGCAATTCCAAAAGGTATTCACTGCGTTGTTGATTTTTGTTATTTTTATTTAGTATACTATTGCTTTATGGATAATTGGGTGCTGAGCAATGGAAACTTTTATCTGGTAATGAATCCGGGTTTAGGTATGTAGAAGCAAGTAATTTTCATGCACCAACTGTGCTTTCCAGTTTCCTGCTACTAAAGATAGACATAATGTTGACAATTCATATAAAATACACCAATTTAGGATGTTCATCCTTTTAAAGTGAATGGAAATCTGTGAGAAGAGTTTGAAGGATAATATATTTTGGTAGGAGTCGTACTAGAAATGGTGTCAGGTGTAATTATAGTAAGAGTTTAAAGGATAAGGTTGGAAAAATTAAAAAAAATTATAGCTTTAAAGATTATTGTTGATGCTAAAATTATTAATATTATTAGTATATATGCTCATCAAGTAGGTTTGAATATATGTTCAAAATTAAAATTTTGAAATGACTTAGAAGAATTAATACAAAAGATCTCTCTTGAAAAAAGAGTTTTTAGTGGAGGAGATTTAAATGGACATGTTTGGTATAATGGTAGATGCTTTTAAAAGCATTCACGGTGGCTATGAGTTTAGAGTAACTAATGAATGTGGCAAGACCATATTAGATTTTGCCATAGCTTATGATTTTGTAATTGCTAATATCTTATTTAAGAAAAGAGATAACCATCTCATCACTTATAAGAATGAATATAGTAAAACTCAGATTAATTATTTTCTTATAAAAAAATAGATCTTTTAGATTGCAAAAATTGTAAAGTTCTTTCGAGTGAAAGTTTATGTACTCAACATCACTTATTAGTTTTGGACTTTAATATGAAAAAACAGAATGTAAAAGTAAAACATTATTTTAGGATTAGATCGGGGCATTTAAAGAATACTAACAAAAATATTTTTGAGAGTAAGATTCTATATTTTAAGATTTTTTCTGTCCATATAGAAGTTACTATTATGTGGGAAAAGTAGCTAGTGATATTAAAAAATGTGCAAAGGATATGCTTGAAGTATCGAATGGAAAGCTTTTAATAATAAAAATAGTTGGTGATAGAATCATAATGTATAAGAAAAGATAAAAAATAAGAATATTTATTATAAAAATTAGTTTATATGGAAAAACTTTGAAATTGAAAAAAATATAAAGTGGCTTCTAAGGAGTTTAAGAAAGCAATATGTGATGCAAAAATTTTAGATTTTAATGATTTATATAATAGATTAAATACTAAGAATGATGAAAGATATATGTATAAGTTAGCCAAATAAAGAGATAAGAATAATAATAATTTAGTTCAAGTGAAGTGTATTAAGGATGAAGATCAAAAAGTATTTTTATTAGAATAGGATATTCAATAATGGTGGATGAGATATTTTGCTAAGATTTTCAATGAAGATTATGAGAATACGATTGGTTTTTAGCGTCAATGTTTAAAATTGCGTATTCGGTATTGAGCGTTTTTCATTTCGTTGAGGTGAGGCGTAAGCAGTAATAGTCCTAGTGAGGGGATGGGACTCCTTGGCGAATCAACATTAATAAGAATACGTTTTAGATATCTTAGGATCTATTGTTCAGAGTGATGGTGGAAATAATGTGGATATTATAAGCGATTTCAAGTTGATGGTTTGAGTGGGAATGCATCGCTTGTTTGTGAGAGAAAGACCCCTCAAACTTTAAGGGAAAATTCTATAAGATGATAGTAGGCCTGCAATGCTTTATGGGCGAATGTTGGCCATTAAAAGAGAAGCATAATATAAGTTAAGTTGGCAAATGAGGGACTTAGATGGATGAGTCTTTACCCTTAGAGACTAGGATACAAGAGACATATACGTGAAAGGTTGAGATAGCTCCAGTAATCGAAGATAAGATTAAGGATCGCCTTAGATGTTTGGGTCACAATAAAAGCGTAGCTTCCGACTGACAGTTAGAGAGTAGGAATAGTATATTTGACTTGTGTTAGAAAGGAGGTTTAGACCTACAATAAGACTGGTTGACATTATGACCTTTCTATTAGATTTAAAACGAGGAATTGCTTTAAGACAAACAATTGGAGAAAAATTGGTTTCATGTAGCCTACCTACGTAGTGGGATAAGGCTTGATGTTGTTTTTGTTGTTGTGTGTAGGTGAGGCGGTAAAGGGCCTCAAGGCGTTTCGAGGCGTAAGCCTCAAAATCAAAAGATTTGCGATAAATAAAAATAATAAATTTTTTTATATACTAATAAGTGAATAATATATATAAAAATATATATATATATATATATGAAGTAAAATCAAAATATCCCAATAATAAGACAACATGAAATATAGTTCAACTCAAAATTCTATCTTTCCCAAATCCCAGTATTCTTTTCATTAACATATAATTCAAATTTTCAAAAAATAAATAGCAATGACATTCACATAAGAACTCATAAGTCATCAGCACTCATCATTAAGGGGTTCTTGATTTGAATCATCATTATGATGAACTGCTCTCTCTCCTTCCTCCTCTCCTATAGAGTCCAATGTCAGGCATTTACTTCAAGATTTATGTAAGTTTTAATATATATAGCGTGAGGCATAAGCCTCATGCCAGTGAGGTGAGGCGGACCTCAAGACGGGCCTCAACCAAGTTGAGGCGCAAGCCTCATAACAAAAACTCGAGGCGTAAGCATCAAGGCGTTTTTTACTGGAATTGCGCAAAGGCGGGCCTCAAGGCTAGCCTCATATCGCGCAATTTTAAACCATGGTTTTAGTGATCTTAGCACCCTAAATTAAAATAGTGATTTTTATTTTTATCTGCGTATTTATTAGTAAAATCGAAGTTACAGAGGTTTTAAAGAAAATGAAATGTGGAGAAACAGTTAGACATGATAATATTTTAATAGATGTGTGAAAATGCTTAAGAGATGAAAGAATTCTTGACTTACTAAACTTTTAAATATTATTTTGAAGACTAAAAAGATGCTATATGAGTTGAGAATGAGTGTATTGATTCATATTTTTAAGAATAAAGGTGATGCACAAGATTGTGTGAATTATAGAAGAATTAAGTTAATGTGTCATACTTTAAAATTATGGGAGATTTATGGCACATAGCTTAGGACATGATACTAATGTTTCTCAAAATAAATTTGGATTCATGTTGGGTTGGTTTACTATGGAACCTATATATTTATTGAGAGGTTTGATGGAGTAGTATATAAAGAATAAGAAGGATATACATATGATTTTTGTTGTTTTAGAGAAAGCATCTGATATAATTTCAAGAGAAGTGCTATGGAGAGTGTTAGAAAAGAAGGGGGTTAATAATGCTTATATTGAAGTCCGTAAGGATATATATATATGTAGGAGCCGTTACTTGTGTTCAAACATAAGGTGGTTTGACCATTCCTATTTCAGAGTTGGATTTCATCAAGGATTAGCCTTAAGCCCATATCTTTTTGCTTTAGTCATAGATGTTTTTACTAGACATTTGCAAGAGGTTGTACCCTGGTGTATGCTTTTTGCTGATGATATTCTTCTTGTTGATAAGACTACAGAGTGAGTTAATGGTAAACTTGAATTATGGAGGTCAACTTTAGAATCTAAAGATTTTTTGTTTGCATATATCTAAAACTGATAATATGGAGTATAATTTTAGTATTAATAGATCTTGTGGGGGGATTGTGACTTTGTGTAATCAAGTTATTAATAAGAATACATGTTTTAGATATCTTAGATCTATTGTTCAGAGTGATGGTGAAATAAATGTGGATATTATTAGTGGACTTCAAGTTGGATGGTTGAAGTGAAGGAATGCATTTGGCTTGTTGTGTGATAGAAAAGCCCCTCTCAAAATTAAGGTAACATTCTATAAGATGGTGATGAGACCTGCAATGCTTTATGGCGCAGAATGTTGGCCATTAAAAGAGAAGCATAATATTAAGTTAATTGTTGCAAAAATGAGGATGATCAAGTGGATGAGTTACTTTACTCTTAGAGACAGAATACAAAACGAGCGTATACGTGAAAAGGTTGGATTAGCTCCAATGGAAGATAAGATTAGAGAAAGTGGCCTTAGATGGTTTGGTCACATAAAACAGTAGCCTTCCGATGACACGTTAGTAGAGTAGATGTATTATATTTGACTTATGTCAAAAAGGAAGAGATAGACCTAAAAAGACTTGGACATTTCTTTATTAGATTTAAATGAGAATCTGACTCTTAACAGAACACATTAGAAAAAATTGTTTCATGTAGCCTACCTTACGTAGTGGGATAAAGGTTCGATGTTGTTATTGTTGGAAATTTGGGAGAATTATGAAATAATTTGTTAAAAATTATGCCTTCATTTAATAACAACAATAAATAATTAAAAACTTTTAAGAAATAAATATAGTTAAATATAGAAATTATAAGAATCATTAAATTATGAAATATTTAGTTAAATAATAAATCTTTATTCAATAATAGCAATTAATATTAAAAAAATTAGAAGATTTGTATAATTAGAACATAAAGTACAAGGGTAAACTTAAGTCTTTTAGAAGTTCTTTTTTTATTTTATAAGTATTTATTGTTTAGTAACATGTTATGAGTATATAGCGATGCTATTAGCAGAATTAATGTTAGTAACATATGATTTCATGTCCAGTGTATGATAATTGAATAGTTTCATTTCTCTGATATAGTTCCAGGCATAGATTTGTCGCATAATCTGAGCTGCATTGTATTAATGTCCATTTAATTATTGTTGTAGTAGGTGGAGCATATTGGGTATTCAATATGATTGACATATGGAATATTAGCAACACATAAAATGCCGTTAATACGAGGTTGATAGAAAATTTTTATTGTTTTCTAAATGAGTAGCAGTATTGAGTACTATTTTTAAGTGATTTAGCAACACATGCAGATAAACATCGACACTAACTCGACATACACCATTAGAAATTGGCTACATGCATGATGCATAACCTCACATACCTTATCATCAATGATGTGTGACACAACAAAAGCATCGCCAATGGGGAGTCAACCCACCAAATTTATACTGAATCTGGACACCTCAAGTTTAGAGTTCTTAGGACCCCTACTTTGAGTTCTAGCATTGTGTTTCTCGGGACCTAAAGTGATCTATTTTTCCCACCGACATATGTAGGGCAAAACAGTTAGTCGATCATCAACTGAACTCCATATAATATCAAAACCGAGGTAAGACGACCAACCATCTGTTCCGATATATGGTTACCCTATCAAGTTTGCAATAAATCTATTTCAAGCCAAATCAGAAGACAAAAAAATCCAACTGGACAAATTCAACTTAACATATTCTAACTCTAAGATTTTTTGTTGTTGTTGTTGTTATCCATTATTAAATTCTAACTTTAAGATCATCCATTGAGTATGCTAAAAAATTTTTGATTCTCTCAATCCTACCAACTTGTCTCACTAAGTCACTAAGCTTTAGTTATATGCATCCATCAACATTTCAAAGCTATGAGCATTATTGGCACGAACTAATCATGATTTCATGTTAAATCGTGAACATCTTTACACACATCATCTTGGCATAACATGACTTTTATAAACCTGCTATCCTTTTCTCTAACAATTAATACAACTAACAATACTCGTAACTTATTCTTCACCCATTATGAGCACTACAAAAAGTTTTAGCAGATCTAAAAAGGTGCATCTTTGCCAACCATTTCAATCTAAAAAACCAAATACATTCCCGTTCATTAACTAAAAAAAAAAACCACACATCTCATTTCAGTTATTTACCAAATAAATTTTAAAAAAGTACCTTTTGCTTATATTCTCACAGATCCACAGACATCTCCACTCCAAAACTCTTTGGGGCTCGCTTTCTCCTTCGAACACTGACATAGCCACCTGAAATTGCCTCTGAAGCCCACAAACCTCAAAACAAAATGAGAAATGGTGAGATTTGAATGCAAATTTCAGGTGGAAATTGGGAGAAGACCAAGTCGCCCAGTTAACGGGCGACTCGTGCTGCCACGTCAATGTCCTTATCACCAGCAAGTCGTCTGTTGATTAGATGATTATATATAGCTTTAAAATTTTTAATTATTAAATTAATAGTACATCATGTCTGCTTTAAAAATGTGTCTCACCTATTATAGCCTTTCATGGATCCTATAGCAAGTATCTCCTTTTACTAGGTTATGCTTTCATTGTGTTGATTTTGGGGTAGTTGTTGGATGAAAACTTTTGGCCAAGTGTACATGGACTTATTGATGTAGAATGAGAATGGAAAAAAATGGGACATTTGAGATTTGAATTTCTTGCTTTAATTGATATCAAAATATTATGAATAATTAAATCAAATCAAATCAAATTAGAAATCTAATTAGATTTAATTTAAGTAACTTTCCTAAAATAGGCTATCTTAAATTAGGCAAGTATTTCAGATTCAAAATTACTTAGAATTTGAAATCAAATATTTTTGTAACTTAAATTGTTTGATAAAAGGAAAGTAATCAAAGGGGAATTCAAATTTTGGAGGCAAAGATGAAGAAGGGGGAAGGGGCTGGCGACATTAAAAGGGGAGGAGAGGTTATGGAAAGAGAATTAAAAAGGACTTTGATTGGAATCTTAAATTAGGGAGTAATATTTAAATCAAATTCAATTAAATAATTAACTTTACGTAATTCAAATACTTTCCTAAATTAAGAATCCTAATTTTAGAAACAAAATTCAAATTCAAATTAATTTGAATTTTAAATTTCAAATTGTTACTAAGATAGAAGGGCTAAAATATGAAAGGGCTTTGAATGTGAAGGGAGATTTGTGGAGTCAAGGGGAAAGAAGGTGTCCGGCAGTTTGGTGAGAGCGGAGGCTAAGGAAGTTACAAGCCAGTGAAGAACTTTTGACTTAATAAAATTTTGGAAAGGAGAAATCATATCTTTGTACCAATGAAAGCTAAGGCCGTGGGGAGGTGGAGCTAAGGCCGTGGGGAGGGAGAAGGGGAGGCCGGTTTTGTAGAAGTTGAAGGGTTTATGGGAGAATCGGCCAGTGGAAAGTGGGGGATTTTGGCCGGCGGTCAAGGGAAGAGGTGAAAAAATTTTAGGAAAAGAAGGATACAACCGCGAGCCCGGACACATCCTGCAGCTGACGGGTACTAAGTTGCCCTTCACCAAGGGACTTCAGGCCACGAGCCCAGACACATTTTGCGGCTGGTGGAAGCTATGAATTCCTCCCATAGAAATCTCACCCAAGGTTCTTCCCAAAGAACACAAGTGCAAACATAAATTTTATTCTAAATCCATCATCACATTACACAAGCCAGTGAAGAACTTTTGACTTAATAAAATTTTGGAAAGGAGAAATCATATCTTTGTACCAATGAAAGGTTTAAACTGTCTCTACTTGGTGAATTCTTGCCTTACTCTTTTCATGTTCATTATTAGTGATTGGTTTTATGAGTCTACTTAATCTTAGTCAAATTTGAAAGCAACTGTGTTATTCTATTCATCTGAGTTTACTACGCAGGTTAATGGGATAAATCTGAAATAAGTTTGTAAAAGGGCTATATGGCTGGCCCTCACCCCGGCCAATCGTTTTAAGTCCTTGTCCATTTAGCAAACCCAACAGGAATTTTAAAGGGTCAAATTCATCTGCTCGTGGGTACAGTAGCTTTTTCAAGGACCCCAGTTTTGACTGAGAGGTCTTGTCATGTTAGTTCCATAATTTACCTATGAACTGCATAATCGGCAATCTTTGAAAGTTCAATAAGGTTGATATTTACTTTTCTTTTCTATCTATGCTACATCTTACAGGCTCAGAACGAAGCACTGGCATTGGAAAAGCTGATACCAATAAGCCGGCAATAGGGGGGCCATTTAAGCTTTATGACACTGAAAATCATTTGGTAACGGAGTCCAATCTTCGTGGAAATTGGATACTATTGTACTTTGGGTACACTTCTTCCCCTGATATTGGGCCTGCAGAGGTTGATAAGATGGCCAAAGCCATTGATATATTAGGTGTAGTTTCTTCTGGCATATCTTATTATGTTAACTATTTGCATTTGCAGAGGTTGTTTTTTAATCAATTATTTCTTGTTGACATTTGGTAATCAGATTGAACTTAATAGAGCCTTTTAGCCTGCATCTCTTGGCTGAGAGATCAATCATAAAAATATTCTTTGTTTTTTGTTTCTCAGCAAAATTCTTTACAGGATGAATCATCATTGTCGTCATCCTTACCCCTACTATATTCAGTAGACCATCCGTTTTAATCTACTTCTGCGGCCTCATGCATCTTCGAACAAATTAATCCATAAACATTTTCTTACTTTTACTGTAGAAACATAGGCAGTCTGAGATTGGAACAAGAAAAGTACTGTTTACCGTGTTAATGTTAGAATTTATTATTTTTGGGGCAGAGCTGGGTGATGGCTGACTGAAATAAATGAGCACTACTCAGATTTCGGATCAAAGAAGGGTTAGCAGGTTGACCCGGATCTGACCCAATTTTTCAAACGGGTTAAAAACTGCAATCTAAATCCGACCCATTTATTAAACAGGTCAATCCGAACCCGAATTTTTTGGGTCGGATATTATCGTGTCGTGTATTGACACCCTAGTTCTGTTGTTTTCACTGATTTTATTTGCTTGCTTACCTTGTCTTCAGGAAATTATCTGTGCTGGAGATGCTTATAGTTGTTTTTTCTTAATCAGAGTTTCAACATAATATAAAGGTTAAACCTGTTTATATCACCATTGATCCTCAGCGAGATTCTCCCGATCAACTCCAGGCTTACCTCAGTGGTAAAGAATGATTAAACCTTTTGTTCATTAAAATACTCTTTCTTTCTGAGGAATCTAAATTTTTGCCTAATTGTGCCTTGGCAGAATTCGATTCAAGAATAATAGGACTAACCGGACCAATTTCATCTGTGAGGCAGATTGCACACGAGTACCGGGTTTTCTTTAAGAAAGTCGATGAGGAAGGCCAAGATTACCTTGTTGAATGTTCACATAACATGTAGCCTTTACTTTCATGATTATGTAGTCAAAAATTGAGATTTAGGTTTCGTTTTGAATGGCTTTCTTACTGTTTCTTAAAACAAATTTCTAGTACAACAATTAAAATTTTTCTATTAAAAAGCTGCTTTAAGAAGCAGTAAGAAAGCCATTCCAAACAAAGCTTAATTCATCAAATGATCATGATTTGCTCTATATTTCTATGGCAGGTATCTTCTGGATCCTAACATGGATACAGTGAGGTCGTTTGGCGCAGAATATGATGCATCACAGTTAGCTGATGGCATATTATATGAGGTGAAGAAAGCAACTCGGTGATGAACTCATCTGGTTCTTCACTTCTTTTTCTCAGTAAGCTGATTTTCTTAGCTTCTTCTTTATGAATGATTTATTACTCCTGATTAGAAAGTAAAATGATTTTGATATATGGGCATATAACAGGTGATTTCAAGAAAAATAATGATTGCATTTTATGTTGAAACCTCCAAATTACAGCACATTGATGAGAAGGTATCACCTTCTACTGTTAATGCAGCTGCAAGCAAATTCATTAGGAGATTCCCTTCCCAATTCACGTATCTATGATCAGTCATTTTATTCTGAATACAATTTAACAAGATGACCTTGTAATTTCTATGAGCTCTCTTTTTCTCCTCTTTTCCAAACTTTTAGGGTTTAGTCCAACGAAAGTTTTGTCAAAAGTCATTGTATTGCTACAGGCATTTCAATTCCATTTGATGTTTAGTTTTACAAAAACAAAGAAAAGAAAATAAGACTTAGCTCTTGTAGTCCTTAAATGCAAAATTTTTCTTCAAGAAGTTGTGATAGAAATGACTAAATTTTGGGATTCTCTTGTTAAAATTAGCATTGATGAAGTTTATTAAGCTTTAGAATCCACTTGTAATGCCTATTACAAGTCTTGATGTGTTTCTGACGTTCGCTGGACCAAAGCCTGTGTTGCTAGGAATACTTAATTGGTTGTAAAGGTTCCTACATTTCGTATTTGAATCTGCGTGTTATGCTATTGACTATTTTTGAGGAAAAATTATTTTGTGTGGATATCGGACGGCATTCGGAGACCAAACAGAACGTGTCATGTCACTTTTTATTTGCTCGATATAGGTGCTTGGTATCGCTATGTACTGGGTGACGTTGTGCATTCTGATTGGTCTCCGAACCTTCTGATGTTCGCACATAAAATTTTCTCTTTTTTCAGAGAGGCTAAATGGAATTTCATCATTTGATTGGGAACTTTTGAGTCTTTGGTGTATAATACTTTTTTTTTTTTCATTTCTAAACTATTTAACTTTTATGACATTTCGTGTTCGAGTTGCTTTAATCTTAGATGTATAAACGGGTGCCTTTATAATCACTTTCTATTGATTCGACATTATTTTGTTAATTTATTGTTTATGTATCTTTTTGTTTTGTGTTGGAATATATGCAAGGGTTGGAAGTTCGAAGAGTTTTATGGAGTTAGAGAGATTTTAAGTGATTATTGGTTATATGTTGTTTGTTCATCACTCGTTAGAGGAGGGGAGATCAGATACCAAGAAATTTAACATAAATCTTAATGTCGGCATCGGGAGTTAGAGTTGGTATTGATAGCATGTGTTGATCTTATGGGCAATAGTGTGCATTGATGTTGTTGGCGATTGCATGTGACGAAGTTCGTGGGCTTCGGCTTAGCATATGACAATGATCAAAGAATTGTAGTCTGACAATGGTGGTCGAAAGACCGTAGTTAGGTAACGGTGATTGAAGGATCATAGTCGGGTGTGCAACGAAGGTTGGAGGATTGTAATCCGATGATGGTTGTTGAAGGATCATAATTGGGTGATAATGACCAGATGATCATGGTTGAGCAACGGCGGTTGGAGGTCCTTAGTAGAGCGATGGTGTTTAGAGAATCGTGTTAGGGGATACTTGTTTGAGGATAGTGGTTGGATGGTGGTGGTATGTGGATAATGGCTAGATAATGGTGGTCGTATGATCTTGGTGGGACAACAGTGGTCGTAGTATTGTAGTAAGGGAATAGTGGTTGAATGACTGTAGTTGGGCGATGATGACTGTAGTTGGAGGATTTTTGTCAGACAATGATGATCAAAGGTTTGTAGTTAGATGGCCATGGTTGGTTGCTCTTTCAATTAATGTTATGAAGTTTTCAATTTATACTTCCGGTGTTTGATTTGAGCTTATTCAGACTTAAATCAGACAACTTTAATATCGATGAGTTCGTCTCATCTAAATGTTTAGTTCAATTATAAGTTTATTGAAACGAGAGTTTAGACAATCCTATATAAAATTTTGATTGTTTCCCATTTAAATATATATCAATATTCATACTCCATCGATTCAATTTTTAATGATGCATTACTTATGTCACAATCCGGCCCGGTGAGCTCGCGTAGGCGAGGCGGGAACAGAGATCGGAGTCGGACGGTAGGTTAAATTATCTAATGTCTAAATCTATTTCCATAATAATTGAAAGAGCCTCTAAAACATCAAATTGAAAACACATAAACATAAGAATCAGGCATAACCATAAAATTACCTTTCATCAGACGCTCCTCTTCTACGGCATACATTGCCACCCCATCTACTCATATTGATTTGCCTACACTTACCTGAAAATGTTAACAACTAACATTAAGCTAAAGCTCAGTAAGTAATACACAATTCTAAACTACAGCAATTAAGATAAACTGAACAATATGCTAAATGTCAATTTCATATGGACATAACATAAAAATGATTTCATACTAACATAACATTAAACATATCATATCATAAACCATGTCTTTCATTTTCCTTTTCATATTCATATCATTATACATAGCTTTCTCGTTTCGTATATATTACAACCGTCACAGGAGCCACCGTCTAGTACCATAAAGGTACTCCTTTACCATTTCCGTTTCCATATCCTTTACCATTTTAACGTAAACGAGTACAGCGTCCCCAGCTAGTACCATCTGGGGGTGAGCTCCATCATTTCAGCATGCACATACAAGCATATAAATAATATTCATATCATATCATATCTTTTCATTCTATATAACATATAAATTCTATAATATTATGTCATAAAATGTACATGAAAATTTCATGATCAATTATTTGATGAGAGTTAAGAGCATGATTAGTTTATCAAATCATATAAGTGAGAAACAAGATGAATTACTGCAATTAAAGAACTATGCATACTTACAGAAGTTTTGGAATCTGATTTCTCTTGCTAGTCCTTCCTTCGATGTCACCACGATTAATCACCTATAAGTATCAATTTTTCATTCTTAAAATCTACAAAATAATTTAAAACAAAATCTTTTCTTTCTAAACTATTCTAGATTCCCTCTATTTCCCTCACTCTCTTTCTCTCTCTCTCTCCCAATTAAAGCTTAACACATACTTATATTCTAAAAATTCAATATTTTGCATACTTATATATATTAACGAAAATAACACCTCACCCAAAATCTAAATTAATTTAAAATAAATTCTATTTTCGGATTTAAAATAAATTAAAATTACAAAAAATTGCATTTTGTGGAAAAAACCCTAATCTATAGCATTAGAAACCTCCATATGATTATTTGAAACAATACTCTTCAAGAAATTATCTAAAATTTCAAAAATTAAGAAAAAGCACTAATTTTTTTCTAACTCAACATTTTGAAGAAAAACATCATTCCTATGCATAAAATCATCTCTTAACTTATCCTAACATTCTCTTAAAGAAAAACAATGTTTCCCCTCAAACCCTAGATTTTTCATTTCAAAAATCTATGCCAAACATAAGGATTTATAGGTTTTGAAATGCACCTTTGTGTTCCTTAGGGTTTCTCCTACAAATTCCTTCTAAGAATCCCGCCGGAGAAGTCGCCGGAGCCGCCGCCCGTCGCCTTGCATGCGTCCGCCTTCTCCCTTCCGCACGCCTCTTTCGTTCGGTTCGGCCGAAATGGATGAATGAGGGACCGAATACATTCGGTCCCTTTAATTCTCTTTAGATGGCCAAAAGTCAAAATGCCCTCACTTAAACTCTTCAAGCCTTAATAACCTCTAAGGGTACGATTGGTATTATTAGTTTTCGAAAATTTTATCTCTCAAATTAAGAGGAATTAAATATAAGTTTTATATATCAAATCGCTCCAAATTTTGCTTAGAATTTTATAAAATTATTCCCGTCGAAATCCGGCAACCTTGAATTTTTCACTTAAAACTCATCGTGGCGCTTTGAAAAACGTGCGAGATCTAAAACAGCATTTTTAGAGTTTTCACAACTTATATTACTTATTAAATATTATCACATTTGCGTGTTCATATCTGCTATTGACGGTTGTTATTCTTCTTTACTTTTTTTTTATTCTATAAACTCGCATATTTGTCTATTACACGCGTTCCTCGTTGCCGTAGTCAGTTTGATCCAACTAATTCATTGTTAATAATACTGCATGCTTTCATTGCTTTGCATGTGTGGCATAGACATTTATTATTATTATTATCATTATTGGTTTCATTATCAAGCTTGAAGCTAAGTTTAACATCAAATATTTTAAAATCTAGCAAGAGATTTGGTTTTGACTTGAGATAGTTTTGTTTCACCTACCTGAGCATGAGTTATTTGCACCAGTAAGGCCAAGTCAAGTTTGATGAAACTTTGCAGTAACTTTCTTCCTTATAGAATTGGAAATTCCTTTTACTAGGCAACAAAATGTCAATTTTCTTTAGAACAGAGTATTTGCTCAATTGAATAATTTCTTGGAATGAGTAGACAAGAAGCACATTTGATACTTGATATATAATCAAAAAAATCTTGATTGGGCATGAATCTCGAGGAAAAATAAAGTTGGAAACTTTCGAAATTAGACCTGGGATCATTCGAACTCCGATTTCAACTTATAGTCAAATTGAATGACTTGAAAGTGCGAACACAACGACACTAAATTTGACTCAATCCGAGCTCAAATGGGTCTAAATAGAAGATCTGAAGCTCATTTGGAATGTTCAAATCATAATTTGGACATTAAGACATTCAAATGCCCAACAAACAATCCACGATCAAAGGGATCAATATTAGTGTCCATTCAAATCACTCTTAACTTATGCTTAATCTCCCTCTTATTTACTAGTTATGTCACTCTAAAAAAAATAAATAGACCCTTTATTTCTCATGAAAAGTGGACTCAAGCAAGGAAGAGAAGGAAGAGAGAGAAATTAGAGTTCTCTTGTCACCAGACTCCTCGACCACCATCGGACCACTGATTGATGCTGGACATCAGCCCTGCCGACGTCGGACTTCTACCTAGCCACCAACTCACCTTTGACTTCCGTCCGGTCCTCGACTATAGTCGGACTTACTCCCGACCACCAATTGTTGTCAGACTTCCCCCTGACAACTATCGCTCGTCGACTACGGTCATTACTACCACCTTCGCCTGATTACAGTCTTTCCAACCTGTCTCCTGGCTATGATCTTTCTCACTATCATTGCCCATCGACTATAGTCCTTCTGACCTCCGTCGACATATCGACTTCGGTCCTTCGAATCTCTGTCGTTACACACCGATCTTTCTGACCACTGTCGGCCGCTGATTACGATCCTTCAGACCTCCATTTCCAATTAACATTAGTGGTTGATTTTGATAATGTTGAAGGAGATTATGAAACATTCAAGTGGCAATGAGAATGATGATACCATCGACATTATATACTTGCGCAATCGAGGTAAGTTTGCGGGTCATAACAGTACACACGTGTAAGATATACAAGAAAGTCATTTCTTGTATAACCGAAAGCCACGTCATATAGCCGTTAGTTGCTATTCTGCTTCTTTATGTTTATAAATACTGTACCTATTCCATTCACAGGTAATAAGATAAGTTCTTAGTTTTCCTTCCCTATTCCGGTTATTTCGCTGCACTCTGATTCAACAGGGAACTCTCCTTCAAGCATGGAAACATCAATAGCCACCTCAAATCCCACTCCGATCACCAACGCCGATCAAGACCAACCCAGTCCGACGTTTCCCACCGCTCTTAAATTCTTGATGGGGAATGTCAAGAACATCATTGCTCAACCACTCACCTCAGATAATCATCCCTTATGGCGCTCACAAGTCCTCAAACTTTTCCGGGTGAATGGTTATCATGGGTTCTTGGACGGTTCTTCATCCATCCCGCCGGAAAACATCAATTCCGTCACCGGTCAATCAATTCCGAACTCGGAATACACCAACTGGATCTTGATTGATCAGAATCTCGCCGCGGCTCTGTACTCTGTCATCTCCCCGACAATTCTTCCTTATGTCCTTTCGGTCGAACATTGCCATGAAATCTGGTCGATTCTTGATCGGCGACTTCAATCAAGCACCCGATCCAGAATCATTCAGCTCAAACATGAACTTCATTACCTTACAATGAAAGACAAAACCATGGCACAATATCTTCTTGAAATCAAAGCAAAAGTTGACTCACTCGCTGCAGCCGGAGCCCCCATCAACACTGAAGAAATAATCCACTATACCTTAGACGGACTGCCCTCCACCTACCAATCATTCAAAACATCCATTCGAACCAACCTACAACCGATTTCACTCGACGACCTCTACACTCTCCTCTGCAGCGAGGAACTAAACCTCGCGCATGAAACTGCCCGTGAGCTTCATTCGCTTCAA
>NW_021318921.1:1105334-1124422 GCF_001605985.2 Dendrobium catenatum
ATAAGTCGGCTCACATATATATGTTGAACCCCACTACCGCTGTCATGGCAGTATTCACTTTTTCTGCTCACCGTTGGATCACTGCTGGTTGATCTCAACCGGTGCTTTTGTAACCAACTCAGCTACTTAAGCTGAGCACTGTAGCAGCTGCTCTTTATGGAAGAAGATGAAGCTCTCGGGTTATCTAACATGGCTGTTAATTGGTTCACTGCTAACCCTGTCTTCTTCTTCCTCTTTGTTATTGTCTAACTCTGTTTCAGGTTCAGCGCTTCTGATCTAACACTATCTTCTTCATAAGCTTTACCTATTAGTAATACAACTTTATACATTCTGATGTAAGTATATCTTTGTTGCTTATTTTTTATGAGGTGAAAATCTAATATTTCTATGGGCAAGTAATGTATCATTGTCTTAACCTTTTTAAGAATTTTGTATTCATATATCATTTTTTTTTTATGATGATGTAATGTTAATACTTAAATATTCAAGAAAATATTAGTTAAATGCGGTGGCGAAGAGAAGAATTTCAAACAATTGATACCAATTACTACTCATCTCCAAATCCTATACATTCTACTTGCATGCAACGATCTCTTGGGGCTTTTATTGTTGTCTCTTTTTCCAATAATAATAGATTTTTGATTGTTTTGTCTATTTACTCTTATCCTTTCTCAATTTAACAATATAAGATTTTATTTAGAATTTTGCCTCCCCTAAGAACTTGTAAGATATACAAGAAAGTCATTTCTTGTATAACCGAAAGCCACGTCATATAGCCGTTAGTTGCTATTCTGCTTCTTTATGTTTATAAATATTGTACCTATTCCATTCACAGGTAACAAGATAAATCCTTAGTTTTCCTTCCCTATTCCGGTTATTTCGCTGCACTCTGTTTCAACAGGGAACTCTCCTTCAAGCATGGAAACATCAATAGCCACCTCAAATCCCACTCCGATCACCAACGCCGATCAAGACCAACCCAGTCCGACGTTTCCCACCGCTCTTAAATTCTTGATGGGGAATGTCAAGAACATCATTGCTCAACCACTCACCTCAGATAATCATCCCTTATGGCGCTCACAAGTCCTCAAACTTTTCCGGGTGAATGGTTATCATGGGTTCTTGGACGGTTCTTCATCCATCCCGCCGGAAAACATCAATTCCGTCACCGGTCAATCAATTCCGAACTCGGAATACACCAACTGGATCTTGATTGATCAGAATCTCGCCGCGGCTCTGTACTCTGTCATCTCCCCGACAATTCTTCCTTATGTCCTTTCGGTCGAACATTGCCATGAAATCTGGTCGATTCTTGATCGGCGACTTCAATCAAGCACCCGATCCAGAATCATTCAGCTCAAACATGAACTTCATTACCTTACAATGAAAGACAAAACCATGGCACAATATCTTCTTGAAATCAAAGCAAAAGTTGACTCACTCGCTGCAGCCGGAGCCCCCATCAACACTGAAGAAATAATCCACTATACCTTAGACGGACTGCCCTCCACCTACCAATCATTCAAAACATCCATTCGAACCAACCTACAACCGATTTCACTCGACGACCTCTACACTCTCCTCTGCAGCGAGGAACTAAACCTCGCGCATGAAACTGCCCGTGAGCTTCATTCGCTTCAAATTACAGGTAATTCCACCGCACTTGCTGCTTCACGCGGTCGAGGTCGAGGAAGATCCAACCAATCTCGCGGTCGGAACTACGCTTCAAATCGTCCTCCTTCTTCCACTAATAGAGGACCTCGACAACCAAGAAACGCCATCACCTGTCAAATATGTGGTAAAAATGGCCACTCAGCAGTCAAATGTTGGTATAGGCATGACGACCAATACAACACCGAGCAACCAAATGCTGCTCTGTTTACATCACCCGTTCCCCCTACACCGACAGAATGGTATCTCGACAGCGGGGCGTCGTCTCACCTAACATCAGACCCATCACAACTTCAACATTCTCAACCCTACACGGGCTCCAATCAAGTAACAATCGGAAATGGGCAGCAACTTCCGATCCATAACACGGGCAAAGGACTACTTCCAACTCCTCAAGGTAACCTTCATCTATCTCGTCTGAATTTCGTTCCTAATCTTTCTTTCAACTTACTATCGGTACATCAACTAACCACCGACAATGCTTGCAACATTACCTTTTCTTCGCATGGGTACGTCATCAAGGACCGGACGAGCAACAACATTCTTCTCATGGGTCCGTGTATTAACGGACTGTACCCCCTCCGTCCAGCCAAGAACACGACCACCGCCCTGTCTCAGCTAGCGCTCATCTCAGTCCAAGCGATTCCAGATCTTTGGCACAGAAGACTTGGACATCCCTCGGCAGCCACTCTTGCACATATAGAGAAACAATTTCCTAGTCTCTGTAAATCTTCTTTTTCTGAGAACTGTAATTCTTGTAGAACGGGCAAAAGCCATCGTTTACCAGCCCAATCTTCTGATAATAAGAGTTCGTTTTCATTCGAATTAATTCATTCCGACGTCTGGGGTCCATCCCAAACTATATCTAACTATGGGTATCGATATTATGTCAGTTTTATTGACGATTTTTCTAGATATACTTGGATTTATCCCTTAATGCAGAAATCGGACGTCTTCTACAAATTCCTCGAATTTCAAAAAATGGTAGAACGCCAATTCCAAACTCACATCCGCAAGCTGCGCACCGACGGAGGAGGCGAATTCATCAACAATAAATTCAAGACGCATCTCAAGTCACAAGGTATAATCCATCAATTTACATGCCCATATACTCCCGCTCAAAACGGCGTGGCCGAACGCAAGCATCGGCACATCACCGAGACTACTCGTATCTTACTCATTGACGCCTCTCTTCCTACCTACCTCTGGGTAGACACCTTGCTCACCGCTGTCTACCTAATCAACTGTCTTCCATCTCCTAACACGCACAACAAATCTCCTCATGAGCTGTTATATCAAAAACCTCCCAACTACAGCAATCTGAAAGTCTTTGGCTCACTCTGCTATCCTTGGCTCAAGCCATACTCTAGCAACAAACTATCCCCGCTATCTTACCCGTGCATTTTTATCGGCTACGCTCCCTTTCAAAAGGGATACCGCTGCCTTGATCCTAAAAATAATAAAGTTTACACCTCGCGCCACGTCGTGTTTAACGAACACCAATTTCCTTTCAAACATCTAAACTCGCAAAATTCTTCTACCAACAGTTACCATAATCCCCCTCCCCCACTTCTATTAGTTCCTACTACCAATCTTCCAACTGCCATTCTCAACACCACAACTAAAGAATTTCAGAACACAACGTCTCAACCTTCCATCCCGTTATCGCCACATTCCAATACCCAGTCTCAAGACGTCTCCGTCAGCCAACAACATTCTCCCATACCTCCAAATGTTGTTATCAACAATACCATCTCCAACCCGCATCACAGTTCCCATCACATGGCCACCCGATCCAAAACAGGGCACTCAAAACCCAAGAAAATATTTGATCTCTCTCACGTTATTCACGACGCCGAACCCACCACGTACAATCAAGCTAGCAAAAGCGAGCACTGGCGTGCAGCCATGTCGCAAGAATTCCAAGCCCTGCAGGTCCAAGGAACTTGGGATCTCGTACCTCCAAATCCAGCTCAAAATGTCCTCGGTTGCAAATGGACATTTCGCACAAAACTAAACTCAGACGGCACGATTGCAAGATATAAAGCTCGGCTTGTCGCCAAGGGCTTTAACCAAGAGCACGGCCTCGATTACACGGAAACCTTCAGCCCTGTAGCCAAGATCCCTACCGTTCGTGTTCTCATTCTCATTGCACTTCATTTCAACTGGGATATTCATCAACTCGACGTCTCAAATGCATTCCTGCACGGCAAACTCTCCGAGACGGTCTTCATGCAACAACCGCCTGGATTCCAAGACGTCGTCCACCCAACATTCGTGTGCAAACTAAACAAGGCATTATACGGACTCAAACAATCACCACGCGAATGGTACGCAACTTTATCTCATCATCTTCTAAATTTCGGTTTCAAGATCAGTAATGCTGACCCCTCTCTTTTTACATATAAATCGGGATCAAACCAACTATACATTCTTATCTATGTTGACGATATACTGCTCACCGGCAACTCCAAACTGGAGATCAATCGACTCCTCACAAGCCTCCACGAACAATTCCAAATGCGGAACTTGGGATCCCTGGCTAACTTTCTCGGCATCCAAACATCCAAAACTTCATACGGTGTGCTTCTACATCAACAACAATATGCTACACGAATCTTGGAGAAAGCCGGCATGCACAACTCCAAACCAGTGGCCACTCCATTAACCTGCAGCACCGGAAATTCCCCTGACTGTAGTCCCGAGTTCCCGAATCCACATCTCTATCGTCAACTCATTGGCTCACTCCAATACCTCACCCTCACACGTCCTGACATCCAATTTGCTGTACACAAATTAAGTCAATACATGCATGCTCCTCTCAACAGCCACTTCGATGATCTAAAAAGGCTGCTTCGATATTTACAAGGATCAACATCTATCGGCATACCTCTATATAAAGATAACTTAACATTACACGGATATGCGGATGCCGACTGGGCCAACAGTCCTCATGATCGGAAATCTGTTTCCGGGTATTGCAATTTTCTGGGTAAATCTCTCATTTCATGGCAAGCTAAAAAACAATCAACCGTGGCCCGCTCGTCCACCGAAGCCGAATACCGTGCACTAGCATCCGAAGCCGCCGAAGTAATCTGGATTCGCCGTCTCCTTGAAGATTTCCACCTGCCGCAACTAAATCCTACAACCATCTATTGCGACAACACGTCCGCCATTGCACTTGCCAACAATCCCGTCTACCACGCCAGAACTAAACATATCGATGTCGATTGCCATTTCATACGGGACTGCATCCGCTCCAACCATATCTCAGTACATCACATAAGCACCAACGATCAAATTGCGGACGTCTTCACCAAGCCGCTTCCAATTAGGCGTTTTAAGTTTTTATGTAACAAACTAATCGCTGAGCCTCAACCATTAGTTTGAGGGGGCATGTAAGATATACAAGAAAGTCATTTCTTGTATAACCGAAAGCCACGTCATATAGCCGTTAGTTGCTATTCTGCTTCTTTATGTTTATAAATACTGTACCTATTCCATTCACAGGTAACAAGATAAGTTCTTACTTTCTGACCACTATCGGCCGCTGATTACGATCCTTCAGACCTTCGTTTCCGATTAACATTAGTGGTTGATTTTGATAGTGTTGAAGGAGATTATGAAACATTCAAGTGGCAATGAGAATGATGATGCCATCGACATTATATACTTGCGCAATCGAGGTAAGTTTGCGGGTCATAACAGTACACACGAAGATGCCCTTGCTCGACTCCATATTCTTGAAGAAATGATTTCTACTAATAATTTTATTTTTTTAATAGACAACATAAGAATTGGATGTCATATCATTTTATAGCTTATTAGATTAACTAGCTACTCAATAAAGAATAATGTTTGAAGAACTTAACATAAATATGTAATCCATAAGCAAGGTGAAGCTATATTATACACTGAATGATAGATCTATTATTATGTTGTTGAGTAATAGATTGAAAGTTGAGTGTGCGCAACATAATCATGTTATTAGCATTTAATAGTCAATATTAAGATTTGGCATGAAGAATTTTATGCATGCATACCAATGTGCATTGAAGTTCATTTATCATTATTTACATGTTATTATTTATCGACAATTTGACTTGAAATGAGCAGTGAAGTCAGAAATTTTTAAAGGGGGCCTCAACTTTAAACATTGATTCAGTTGATTTTTATATTCAGATTCAATTAATCGTTATATTTTTTATTTGTATTATAAAAAATTAATATACTCGATGAAGATATACTTGTAAATTTCATTCGAGTTATTTTTTTTTTTAGAAACCGCTTGCAGTAAGCGCCTGATTATGGAGATGTTGTTGTCTTGTACTTTGCATTGGTTGGTAAGTGTATGGGAGCATTGTAATGTGTTATTGAAATCAAAATAAAATCAATTTTTTTTATATAAAAAGGATAGAATAATCACCCATTGACAAGACGAATGTAACGGATCATATCATATATAATTATTTATTTGATAATCAAATCATTATATGATAGATACATTTTTTGTCTCTCATAATTTTTTTCTTTTTGATTGAGTTCTCGTATATTATAAAGAGTGATTATAAAATATTTATTAATTTTTTTCTTTTTATTTTAAATTTAATCATTTTTATCTTTTCTTTTTTTTATCATTTTTTAATTATCCCCTTTATACAGAGTGATTATCATAATTTTCCCAAAAAAAAAAAAAAACAATCTTCAAGTAGATGTCAGGCCTACTTGAATAAAGAATATTGCAAAAATAAATATTTTTCTACTAAAAAAAGGTTTTCCTGATGAGCTTGCACAAAAAATGGGAGACGCGGATGGCTTAAAAGAGAGAAAATAAAAGCTGGCCAACCTAAATAAATTATTAAATTTTTTTTGTTTATTTATTTTTAATGAAAAAAGTCAAAATTGACTTCGTCTGCAGACGCGTTATGCCTTACCATTATCAAATCTGTTTGGCTGGAATTTTTTTCCCACTAATTAAAAAAAAAGATCTGGCTGGAAAACCCTAAAAAGAAAAACCATGAGGTCATGCCTAGTTGAAATGAATCCATTAGTTTTTGAATAAATTGCAAATGATTGATTCGTCCATGAATTTGTGGATGTTCAGATTACAATATTCAACAATAAGGTTGAAATCTAGTGACAAATATAGATCGTATGGATGTATAGTGACGGTCATTGGCTGGACGTAAATCCGACATCAACTAGTGGTCGGGTGAAAGTCTGGTTTCAATCGGTGGCCAGGCTGAAGTCCGGCGGCGAAAGTCAGTGGTCGAGTAGAAGTCCAGCGACGATCAATGGTCAGGTAGAAATTTAGCAACGATTGGTTGTCGAGCAATAGTTGAAGAGGAGTCTAGTTGCAAGATAACTCAGATTTCTCTTCCTCCCTTCTCTTCTTTGCTAGGTAGTAGGTCCTCCCTCAATGAAGAATGAGAGGTTTATTTATAGTGTTAAGGAAGTGGCGTGGCAATTCAATAAAAAATTGTGTCAAGTAAAAAAATTGCGATGAGTCGTCTGCTAGGGTTTTTTACCGCTCTGCTAGGGCTTTTGCCCTAGCCGCCTCCGTCTCTGTCTCCGTCTCCATCTCTCTCGGCCCTTTTCTTATGGTGAATAAAAGGTTAAACGCTGGCTTTCTTGAGGGTAAGCATTACAAATCCTTCAAAGAGGTGTTGTTTGGTTCTGATGTCTCTAAGGTTTTTCCAGATTTTCGTGTGTCTACGATTCGGGGTATGCCGGCTTTGTGGATTTCGAAGGATGAATTTCTGCATCTTGCGAAACCTTTTGAGTTTGCTATAGTGGGGAAATTTCCGCTTAAGCAGCCAGCTTTGGATTCGATACGTAGGTTTTTTTTCAACCTAAAATTATCAGGTGAGTTCTCTGTTACTATTTTGGATCAGTCTAATGTCTTGATCAAGCTTTCGAATGACCTCGACTATGGGAGGGTTTTTGCGCATCGATCCTATTTCGTTTTTGGTTGTTTCATGAAAGTGATAGAGTGGTCGCCTCTCCTTGACCTTTCGGAGGAGTTGCCGATTGTCCATGTCTGGATTTCATTTCCGGGGCTTCGTCCTCACCTGTTCTCTCCTCGAATTCCTTTTGGTTTGGGTTCCCTTTTTGGTAGTCTGATTCACACTGATAATGCCACGGCTGTTGGTTCGCGTCCTTCACTCGCTCGTATTCTTGTAGAAATTGACATTTCCAAAACTTTCCCAATTCTGTTTGGCTGGGTCCGGATAAACTTGGGTATATTCAGAGAGTTATTTTTGAAGGAATGCCTAATTTCTGTCTGCATTGTAAAGTTGTGGGTCATAAGAAGTCGGAATGTATTAAGTTATTCCCTCATTTGCAGCCGGCTGTGGATTCGGTTCCCCCGCCGGTGGCTTATGTATCTGATCCCATAGTGAGCTCTGTTCCTCTAGCTTTAATCGACCCCTCTTGTCCTCCGATCTGTGATGACGCTGTCACTGTCGCTGGGTGTGATAATCCTGTTTGTGTTTCTCCGGATGGTCAGGTGGCGTCTGTTTTTGCTATTAATTCTAGTAATACTGATTTTGTAGTTAGGGGTGTTGATGATAGTTTGGGGGTCAACAATGTCGCTTTCGACTCTGGTTTAGCCTGTGGTGTTTTTGTTTTTGGGGCTAAGTCTGATTTGTCTGTTAGTTCTCATGATAATGTTGGTGTGGAGAACGGGTTCATTTCTGATGTGGTCTTACCTGCTTCTGCGATTGTTAATTATGTGGTTGATGTTAATTTGGTTATTGTTGATGTCCCCTCCGGTCATGTCCTTGCTTCTATGGATGTGGGGGAGGGGATCCTGTATCTGTTGTAATGAAAAGTGGTATTCCTTGCGGTTTGAACTTTGTTGGTTCTCCTTTACCTGATGTTGAGGTGGTGTTTTGTGAGGCTTTTGTTGGTGGTGATGTTGTTAGAAGTGATGTAATTCGGGTGATGGGTTGGTTATTCCTAACTCTTTTGTGGATGTTTCTGTGAAATTAATCGAACCCAATGCTATGGTTTATCATGTGGGTGATAATTCTGTGATGGATGTGCGGGTTCATCTTGATTGGCTTCACTGTTCGTCGGAAGCTAAGTCTGATTCTTCCTCGAAGCATTGTGGAGGTTCTGATCCTGGACATGATTTTAAAATGGTTCGTGACCGACCGGTCTTTGCCGGTTATCGTGGCAGGTCCCGTGGGAGGGGCAGACAGGGTCGTTAGTTTGTTTGGCCCCATATTTTTGTTTTTTGTTGATCGTGGATGTGCTAGGCTATGATGTGGCTGGGGCTCACTTCTTTGTTGTCATGGCTCATGGCAACCAGCCATGGCAACCTTTGGTGCTGATCTTTTGGTGCCTTGGCTGGTCGGTTGGATTGATTTCTTCGTGGCGTTCTTCACGAAATTGGAGGGTCTGTGCGTGGCTTCGGGGGAGCTGGAAGCCTCGGCAATTACTGAGCCTACTAATTGTGTCTTTTTGTATTTTCTTTTACTGTTTTTTATTTTGTTTCTTGGCCTCTTGTAACTCTTTTTTATTTTAATATAATTTCTGTTTTGAAAAAAAAAGGAAGTGGCATGGCCAGTAAATAGAGAATATATCAAAGGCATGTTGGGCGTGTTTTGAATGGGCAGCCGATCTAGATTCCCTTAATAATAGGCCTTTTATTAAGCATTTGAACGTCTTAATGATATAATAATTCAACAATCTTGGGCTCTTTGGATTTGTTTCATCGAGCCGCTCGATTATGCTATAAGCATGTCACATTTGAAAATCCTTTAATCATCCAATTTATGATCTGAACATTTCAAATGTGCTTCAAGTCTTCGATTTTGCTCCACTTGTGCTCGGATTGAGTTGAATTTGGTGTTGTTGGGTTCGTCTTTACGAGATGTTCAGTTGAACTATAAGTTTGTTAAAATCAAAGTTCAGATGATCCCAAATTTAATTTATGAAGCTTTCAACTCAAATTTGTCTCGAGATTCATGCACGATCAAGATAAATTTATGATGATATATCAGTTGTTCCTCTATTTCCCGATGTCGAAGCTCCAGTCCAAAGATATAACTAAATTTTGAATTGACAGAATTTAATGTCTTTTCTTCAGTATGTAATAAATATTATTGTTGCGTCCAGGAGTATTCGCGGCGGTAGAGAAATATCATATTTAACGTCTTAGCATTGTACGAAAATCCGGCACGCAATCAGATAAGGAGAGAGGGTCTAGCATTTATGAGACACCAAGATTTTTACGTGGAAAACCCCTGTAAAAAGGGGGAAAAACCATGGGGGCCTAATCCAGTTTGAACGAATCCACTAGTATTTGCAGTCGATTACAAATGAGGCCCTTCCTTGGGAGAAGGCCTTAGCTTGATGTACATCTTATGGAGTACATTACATGATGTAAATACAAAGAATCACTATTGACATGTTCGCTTTGTTAGAAGGACTGCAGTCGGCGGGCAATGTAGGTCAGGAGGACCGTAGTCAGCTGGTGACGGAGGATTGTAGTCGGCGGGCGACGTAAGTAAGGAGGACTGTAGTTGGTGGGCGACAGAGGTCGGAAAGACTGTAGTCGGAGGGCGACATAAGTCAGAAGGACCGTATTCAACGGGCGACGGATGTCAGAAAGACTGTAGTCGGCGGGCGACGTAAGTCAGGAGAACCGTAGTCGGCTAGCGACGGAGGTCGGAAGGACTGTAGTCCAACGACAAAGATCAGTAGGACAGCATCAGGTAGAAGTCCAGCAATGGAAAGAAATGCATCTTCGTATAGACGTCCAGCGAAGTCCGATAACTGGTAGAAGTCCAGCGTCGGGTAGAAACTTGGCGAAGAGTGAAGGTCCGACGTCGGGTAGAAATCCGACGTCTTTAGATGGCAGAGGAGAACTCCGGCTTCACTTGGGCGGAGTTTCAGCGTCAGGAGGGAATTCTCTTGTAAATTGGGAAGAATTTCAGCATCCCATGAAAATTGGGCAGAATTCTGGCGTTCTCCCCAATTACAAGAAGAAGCGCTTCTAAGACTTGGCAGGCATGAAGAGGCTGACTCAGTTCTTAAGAATGCACCCAAGTTTGACACTGATACAATCATCAATTTCTTTGGTTCAGCAGTGAATGGATACATCCTCATGATCCAAGCAGAGGTTGATTTAGCTTCAGGAAGGTCAGTTCTTAAATAACATTCAATGATAACCAGTTCAAGGCTCAGTAAAATGGTTTTTTATAGGTTCAATGAAGCGGTTGCATTAGTGGAAAGGGCTGATAAACACCAGAACAACAGAGAAATCAGTGCTGTAGTTAGGAGAGTAAAAGCCATCGCATCAGCTCGAAACAAAGGCAATGAGTTCTTCAAGTTTTCAAAGTATTCAGAAGCATGCACTGCTTATGGAGAAGGGCTTCATCATGATCCCTTGAATGCCATTCTACTCTGCAACCGAGCTGCCTGTCATTCCAAACTTGGACAATGGGAGAAAGCAATTGAAGATTGCAATACTGTTCTTAATTTGAAATCTTCCTATGCTAAGGCTAGACTTCGAAGAGCTGATTGCTTTGCTAAGGTGAGTGATCTTTACTACTTAGCATTTCATACAAGAAAGAATGCTTATTTATTGAATTATTTGTTTTGCTTATTAAAGCTTGAGAAGTGGGAGGCATCAGCACAAGATTATCAGATTTTGACGAGGGAATTTCCAGCAGATGAGGAAGTGGCAAAAGCTCTCTTAAAAGCTAAATCACATCTTCAGAGAAAGTCATAGTTTCATGTTGTATGGAAGGAGAAACCTTTATGAAACAGTATGTTTTCTCATACGCTGTGAATGATTTAAAAATGCTCAACAGCCTGTTTGTTTGCTTCAAATAAGTCTTAGGCTTCGTTTGGGACGGCTTTCTTACTGTTTCTTAAAGTAGCTTTTTAGTTAAAAAATTAATTTTTTTACTAGAAAGCTGATTTAAGAAGCAGTAAGAAAGTCGTCCCAAACTAACCCTTAATTTGGTGCCAGTAAGTTTGTTGAACTGTCTATGGTTCTTTTGCAAAAAGGAAATAGAATGATCTGCTTAATAAATGGGCTGTTGTTCATGAAGAATCTTGTGAAATGATCAATGTTCAACTTTTCTGTAAGTTTAGCTTGCTAGTCTGATCAACTTACAAAGATCACATTTTTAGAACAATCAATAAAAAAAGCATTTTTTATCTAAAATTGCTTGCATTTTGATGAATTATTAACTAATGTTTTGATCATTGGAATTTGTTTCTTCACAGAACGGAGAGCTGTTCTACCTCAGCAAAATGAACTTGTTGAAGCATCTACCAAGCATGATTGCTGTAAAGAGGAGGTAAATACTTTCCAGGAAAAAAGTAACAGTGAACAGCTATTATCTCTAAATTTCTTCAGGAGCAGAAAACTACTACAGAAATATATCACCTTACATAATAATGTAAATAGGAATACATTTCCTTCACCTATAGTTGCTTGAATGCTCGATAGGACTCAAGGCATTGATGGCAAAGGTAAAGAAACTTAAGAAAGAATGAAATGAAGGCAGTAGACAAGTAATGATTTTAACAAAAGTTGCAGAAGAATCAATGGCGGCACTTTTCTTCTTTTATTTTTTATTCCAGAAGATTTATATTGAATTGATGATTATTTTGTTCTTGATTAATATTTTTTTTTTTAGCAGCATGTCCTGAAAGTTCTTTTAGAAGTGATGAATGTATACAGTGCAGTTTAAGAAATGAAAATGCTATAAGCTCAGCTATTTTTTGCGCAAAAACTTGTCAAATCTATCACTGTGACTAATGCTTCGTTTGTGACAGCTTTCTTACTGTTTCATAAAGCAGCTTTTTAATATAAAAATAAAAAATGTTATACTAAAAAGCTGTTTTAAGAGGCAGAAAGAAATTCATCCCAAATGAAGCTTAAGTGAGATTTTCCTAATGCTGAGTGAGTTTGAAAAATTCAAATGTGAATCAGTCTGGAAAAGATTAGAAAATATGATCATCTCCCTTAAAACACAGGTGATTTTGATGTGAAAGAGAAGGCACTATCTATTAATGATGGGATTAAGGTTTTGTTTGGGATAGCTTTATATCAATATTTTTTCTCTGCTTTCAAATAATTTTTGTACCAAAGAATAGTATTACAAAGCAGCAATAAAGCTCTCCCAAACGAAGCCTAAAACATGCAAATAGTCTCTGCACTGCTTTTGAACTCAGATTTATTCGAAGCAACTTGCTGTAACTTAGGGCTCCTAACTCCTAAGATCATTATTTATTTTGCCTAAGAGTTTCTGAACATATAATAAAAAACAAATTGTCCTCCACAGCCTTTCATGTTCCATCTTTTCTCAAAAGCAACAGAGCCCCCCTCACGTGAATGTTTGATAAGAAGAGGCCTCACATGTATACCATGAAGAGTAGTACTAATCCAACATGAGGGAAAGAAAATACATAAAAAAATTATTTAGAGCATATTTTTATTGTGGAAAAATAAAAATTATAAAGAAATTTTATTGCTTTATTATGTTATTTCTCATCACATAATTGAAACAAAGATTCTGTCCATAATTTTGTCAAATCCTTCTCATAGAAGGCAACAACAAAGGAAGAAGCTGTACAGCAGAAGAGAATCTCAAATCAAATCACACTTTCTTCCCTGCCAAAAGAAAAGGGAAAACAAATCCAAATCCAAAACAAATTGAAGAAATAAAAATTCAAAATCTGAAAAAAAAAAAAAGGAAGAAGAGGAAGCAGTTCTTTCAAGATATCATGATCAAATTTATTTTTTTCAGCAAAATAGAAGATATTTTATTCACAATATCTTATATTTTGTATAAAAATATCTTATACTCGATAAATAATAAAATTTGATCTTGATACACGAAATAGTATTTAGTAGGTGTTATTGACTGTGTAAAAAGATACAGACAAATACAAGATAGGTCTCTTCTATTTGTCTCTATCAATCAATAATTGCATACAAAAATCTAATAATAGAACACATATCCGAATAAGCTCAAAGCATGCTTCATTAACCTTCAGAAGAACAAAAGAGAAGAAGAGAAAAGAAGCCAATAAACCTTACTGTAAATCCACTCTTCATCTCTTCCAACTCCTGCTTCTGTTCAACGGATCAAAATTCCCTACAATCCATGTTTCCTTTGAGATCTCAGTCGACAACTTGGTGAAATCTGGATCATAACTCATCAACAAAAGCCTTTCTTTCTTCTCCTTATTATCCTCTTTAGGCGTTTCAGAAACCAAATCTTTTTCTGCTTTTCCTGTAACAGCTCTTCCTTCAGCTGGAGCAGAGCGGCACCTCATCAGTAACAGAGCATTGGAAGGTGGGGCGAGCTCGAGCTCTTCCTCTTCTCTCTCTTTTCTATCATCTTCCTTCTTCATCTCCTTCTTTAGTTCATGGTTCTGGTTCTCCTCTAATAACATGAACCACTTCGAGAATATAGTTCTTGAGGTACTGCCTTCCAAATCTTTATCCTCCTCCACTTCCTCCTCTGCTTCAGCTCCCTCTTCTTCGTCTGTAGAGCAATCAACAGCGCCATGGAAAGAACCGAAGCAATGGAGATCAAATTTAAGGCTGCGAAGTGCGCCTAAGAACTGCATGAGGGGCTTTTTGCTGTGCCAGTAGATCGCAGTGTCAAAAAAAAAAAATCTATTTCTACTAAATTTTGATGAGATATCCTCATCCAATTTTCTTCCAACAGAAATGTTTCCCCACTTCAAAATAATCTTAATGTATTGATAGTTGAATTGGCATAAAAAATTGAATATAATTCATGCCACACGGAGCTAGATTGTGTAGAATTACTATCATGCACGAAATATTATATCATAAAAATTACAAATTTGTATCTATAATTGAAAATATTATTTTAAAAAAAATATTGAGGTGTTTGATAATCAATGTTCAGTTAAATTCGATTTAGTCAAGAAAAAATTGAATACAGACAAAAGGCCATATTTTTATTCGCTAAATATTTAACAAGCTTGATCGGCTAATCTACAGCCTCACCTTTGGAGTTTCTCCACCTCTTCCATTACTGAAAGCCAGCCTTTGCCGTCTCTCGAGGAGCTGGTGGAGGGTTTCGGGCCGGGCCTGGACCGTGGACGGACTTTGATCTGGCCGGCGCAGGTGACCGTTGGAGAGGTTGGCTCGTCGGTGATTTCTTCTGCGGCGGCGCCAGCGCCGGAGTACTTGCCGGTCTTTGAGCGGAATAGAGGGCTGGACTGGCTGCGGTGAATGGGCCGACTTAGATAGCGCTTGGTGTGATGGGCGGGCCTTGATGGGCTGCAGATGGGCTTTGGCATTAGAGTGAGGTGGGCTCTCGAAGGGAAGCAGACAAGAAGATCAGTGGGAATTCCTCCTGTATTGGTAGCAGAAATTCCTGCTCTTCCTTTCATGCTAACTTTCTCTCTCTAGCTTCCTTCGTCTTCTTCAATGAATTCTCGCTCTCCTGTAATTCCTGCTTTGCTTCTTTTGAGAATGGAAGAGTGGAGATGATGGAGCTAATGAGCATTCTATGGAAGAAGTGGGTAGAGAGTGGGGAAGGTTTAAAAAGGAACGAAATTGCCAGCTTTGCTTTAGCTTTTCTCTATTTTATATTTACTAAGTCTACCTCTCTCTCTCTCTCTCTCTCTCTCTCTCTCTCTCTCTCTCTCTCATTTCTTATTTTTTCCTTCTCATTACTCTGCTTTCGGCTGGAGTTCACGGGGGCTTTTGATGGGCTACAGGGCAAGGGTGGCTAAAAGTTGGACAGCCATATCGACCAAGTTACAGGACAAACTTTGTTTTTGATGGGACCAACCACAATCCTGTTCAAATCTCATCAGAAATCCATAAGATATATGTGAATAAAATCATTAATTATGAAATAATTTGATTTACAAAGTAGAGGTGTCGAAGAAGATAAATTATTAGGTGCGGACACCGGAAGGAGAGTCCTATTTTCTCTCTATCTAAAGTAAAAATGCAGTCAAAGAACAATCACTATAGCAACTGCGCTTTGATTGTGCTTTTATTGTAGATAGAGAGAAAACAGGACGGTTCTCTCCATCTGGTGTCCGCACCTAATAATTTGTCATTGAACAGACATTCATCTAAGCATTTGATCATGGTGAGCAATGGCCGGCATATTTGTTGGATAAATACTTCAGTGCTAATAAGAAAGACAGACATAATGACAGATAGCTGTACCTGAACTATTTAAAAAGCCATCAAAATATCATCCAATTTACTGTAAAATAGAGCTCCAAACCATCTCAAAATATTGCCCCAAGAAACAAAATTTTTTTCACCACCTATTTAATAAGTTGTGAAGTGTAGGCCTTCAGCTTCTCAGTTTTTCATCAGAATTCTCTTTGAAATCTTTAGCTTGGTGACAAACTCACAAACATTACAAACGCAAGCTTCAAACTTAAGATGATCTCTTGGTTAGTCTCTCATTGTGCAATGAAAAGTGCTACTATAAATACAACATGAACTATTATAAGTAAATGGATAGATCCAACTAAGGCTTTATTTGGGACTGCTTTTTTATTGCTTATTAAAATAGAATTTTAATATTTCTAAAACTCCGTTTTAAAAAACAATAAAAAGTAGTATCAAACGAAGTCTAATACAAAAGCAACTTTATCTCTACTCTTTACTCATAGCTCATTATTTTATCTTTTGAAGACTATTTTTGCCTATTAAAGTTCATCCAATCCAATGTAATATGATCTTTTCAAATAGTGTGAGAAAAAAAAATTATATTTCTTTTTTCCATTAGCTACTTCCTCCCTTTGACACTTCAAATTATAACATGGTATTTTATGTTAGAAAAGGGGTTCTTTCTTAGTTGCTTGAAATATTGCTCATCAAAATAATAATATATCTATAATAATGCTCATGGATTGGCCTATATAAATATTGTTTTTAATACTATTAAATTAGAATATATTTAATATTATCTTTATCTTAGATATTGTTAAAAAATGTTCATGATTCATTATCTTCTTATGCATCTTATATTTTTAATATAACATAACACATAATATATATATATATTTCTATTTTTTCAAGCATTTTTGTCTATTAATATAATGGTTGCTACAAATTTAATTTGGTTATTTTGTTTAAACTCATTTGATAATTTTAATTACATATATATAATTAAAATTGAATCAAATTATATTTAGAGAGAGTCATCATAAGCCTAATGATTTTCAACAATATTTAAAGGTTGCCCTATTCAGAAGTGAAAGGCTTGTGCCTAACCTAACCATTTTTCAAGAGAAAAAAATGTAGATTTCATAGTTATAAAAGTATAGATCACTAAAATTAAATGATTCATACAATAATGCTCAGAGGTTGGCTTATTATAAAATTTATTCTTGGAATATCAAATCAACATTTTTAATATTATCTCTATCTAAGAAATGGTAAGAAAATAATATTAGTAGACCATCATCTTCTCATACATTACACTCTTCTAATATATAATAAATCACATAAAAAAACATTAATTCATTTTCACATAGTATATGCTTTAACAAATTGAATTTAAATATTTGGACTAAATTCTTTTGATAATTAATCTTTCCGAGTTTATTTAAAAGGAGACAATATACCATTAATGAGACCTAGGGTCTATTTAGGACAAATTTATCACAGCTTTGTTTTCAATGTAGCAACTACATTAATATTATTTGCACGTTGCTTTAATTTCTTGTTATTTTCTTGTTGTTATTTAAAATCTTCTCGGTGTGAAGCTGATTCTTATAATTAATGTTGCTAATGTATGGTAGGTCTAAGAAAGCAATTGTTCAATTGTTGAAAATATAAGATATTTATAAAATCCACAACAGTTTTTCAAAAAGCTACTTTGCCAAAACAAATTCAGTAGCAATATTAAAAAGCGTTGCAGCCGGCCTAAATAGGCCCTTATTCTAATCAACTTACTTGTCTAATAAGTAAGTTTAGGCTTATGTCAAAAGAAAGAAATGATTATGAGGAAGGAGCATCATATCATGGCCACTTGATGATGCATGTCAAAGCAAAATTCTCCTTAGAGATATATAATATTCACAAGATAGAATTACTTTTTTATAATGTAGAAGGCCAAGTGCTTACTCTCTAGTAAGGACAACTAGCCAATGATGATCCCATGTTGAATGAATTTAGTAAAATAATGATGATTAGCATCAAAGCAAAGTCACATAATTTTTTTTTTTTTTAATGAGAATGATGCTATGAACTTGATTAAAGTGATGCAATTATGAAGAACTTAATGCAAGCAATTGAGAGCATTAATTGTGGGAGAATGGTCCTCTTCACTAATAGTTTTTAGTGGTGGTTTAAGCCTTACTTTGATTGAGAAGCTTCTCAAAGGCCAATTTTAAACTCAAAAGGATAAAAAGTAATTGGTATACAAAACTTTACATGCATGAGATGTGCCTCTTAAAAAATTTATATAATTTACTTCGGAATAACACTAATTTTATTTCAAACAAATTTATAGTTGAAGCGATGGCATCAATGAGAAGAAACCAGGATGTTGAGAGTGCCTTGAGTCTAGTCCAAAGTATAGATTCAATTCAAGCGCTTAGAATCATTATTAGAAACTTCAAGAAGGTTTTAGGAGAATAGATTTGGAAACTCTACTAGTCAATTAGATCCTTATTACTACTTGCAACCCCATTGTTCGCCATCAATAACAAGCACAATGCTCGATGTTGCCAACAATGCTTCTGCCTAGTATCACCAATAATATTGGCACTCACAATTATCAGGAAGACATGCATCCATCATAGCTAATAAGGTTGATGCCCGTCATTACAAAAAAGGTCAATGTTCGTCATCGCAAAAAATTCAACACCTATCATTGCTTTTTTTTTTTTTTTGGTCGGTGTAATTGGTGATGGTGGGAGCACTTGTTATATTTCAAATTAAATTCATAACATAAATGAATAAAATAAAAAGATATTTGATCATAAATACACGATATTTATTTTTATTATATAATATAATAATAATAATCAAGCTCATTGTTTGTGCTAATAATATATTATCTTATATTTTAAATTAAATATTTTTCTATATATTATTAGTTACCATTTATTTATTATTTTTTAATAGAATTATCTGTTTTGATCCACAAAACCATATAGCTGGGGATGTAGATTGCCAACCAACATGAGTTTGCTGTGGGCTTGAGGCCTGTGGGGTGACTCTAATCAAGCTTTTTTCTTAATTTCTTTAGGAGGTTATGATGGGATTGTGATTTGATTAGGCCTCTAATCCATCATTAGTAATAATTTCTCAGCAGCCTGTTATTATATACTTGTTGAGTAGCTTAAATTCTAAACAAAAGAATAAGAATGATCTTTTGAACAAAAAAGTTGTTTTAAAACTAAGGTTTAGTTTGGGATAGCTTTCT
>NW_021318921.1:1126703-1150826 GCF_001605985.2 Dendrobium catenatum
GCCTCAAGATTCGTGCCCGATCAAAATAATTTTATGATGACGTATCTATATATATATATATATATATATGATACATAAAATTAACAAAAATACATAAAATATTTTGTGTTTTAGAAGTAATTTGATTTATTTTAAAATGTAAGAAATTAAAGTAAAAACACATATATATATATATATATGATACATAAAATTAACAAAAATACATAAAATATTTTGTGTTTTAGAAGTAATTTGATTTATTTTAAAATGTAAGAAATTAAAGTAAAAACACAAACTAAACATAATTTTAAAAATTGAAAAAAAAAAACCCATTGAGGCCTTTCTGGCCTGTTTGAAGATATCACAATAAATAGTATTTTATTTTTGCGAATATCATATTTCAAGATGAATACTCTAATTTCTATAGTCAATTTTAATGAATAATGGGGCTAAGCAAGAAGAAACATTATGAGTATAGCCCTCTTTTCAGCAGAGTTTATATTAACTTCGCCGGACCACCACCTAAGGCCCTCGCTTTTGCTGGACCACCACCTGAGGCCCTTGTCTTCACCGGACCACCACCTAAGGCCTGGAGTTCTGCCAGACCACCACCTTAAGCTTGAAGTTCTCCCGAACCATCACCTGACACCCGAACTTCTGTCATACAGATGTTACTTGTAATTTGATCGCCTTTGGAGGCGAGTGAGCTTATTGTAACCAACTCAAGTTCTAGTAGACTTATGTTCAACTTGGCCAGGCCCCGTGATTTTTCCCTTTTTCCAGGACTTTCATGTAAAAATCTTGTGTTATCTATATGTGAGCTAGATATCCGTACAACGCTAAGACGTGGTATTCTAACTCCATCACCACGTATATTCTAGCCCGCAACAAATATCTTTGGGGATAATTTCCTCCCAAAATATTTATGAGACATTTAAAAAAAAGGGGAGGGATATTCTGCCACATAGTATCATAAGGTGGATTAGTCAAATTTCCTTAACTTTACGATAATAACAATTAAAAACTTAATCCAAATATCTAGATTAATTTTAATATCTAATGGCGCAGGCGTGTTCAGCCACGTAGGACAGCGCACCAAAAACGCCGTCTCAGTGCATGCCACGTAAGTCCATCGCCCTCCCCACTTCAGTTCTCTCTCCGCCGCGCGTCTCTTCCCAAAATACCCTTCTCCCTATATAAAACCTTGTACGCAGATTCTCTCTCTCTCTTCTCATGCTTTCGCGAGGCTTTGTGGCAGAATAAGACGGCCCCCCTCCGCATGCGAACCACGCAGTGCCCCGTCTTGCCACGGGGAGCTTCCCCTTTACCTCTTTTAAGCTCCTTTCCCCTCCTTATATAAACCACTTAAACCTTCTCTCTGCCTCTCTCTCTCTCTTCATTTATTCTCCATTTTTGTCCTCCATTCTTATCACTTGAAAGCTTCTCGAGGTCAACTCTTTCTCTCCCTCTCTCAATTCAGCGAGCGAAATATTTTTACCTTCAGAGACAGTTCATCAGATTTTGATAGCAAAATCATTGAAAGTTTATATGATCAGAAATTATTATTGTTTAAGAGATTAAAACATATTCATAGTTACAGAACTGATCTGCAGGAAGAAAGATCATGGCATGGTGGGAGCCACATGAACAGCAGGAAGGCAGCGAGACGGAGCTACTCAGAATCGCCCGAGCTGATCATCAACAGTCGAAGCTCTTTGTTCTCTGCGGGGATCGTTTTGAGTCCTCCAAGGTATTTAGGACCGGGGAATTCTCGGCCCGAATCATTCGGGTCGGTGGCCGGAGATTAGTGGCGATGGCCACGTGTAAGGTGGGGGATCACCAGTGGATGCTGGCCAAGGATTCCATGGCGGTGAGAGTTGGAGATCGGGCGTTTGTTTTTGCGTTGCCTGGAGTTCTGTATGGACTTTCTGTGCCGTGGGAGTGCTCTGATAATGTGATTCGGCAGCTGGAAGAGATATTCGTTAGCTATTGTGCTTATGAGGATCTGGTTGTAAGGAATGGTAAGGAAGAAATTTGTGCTTTTATTTTGTCATTGGAATGTATAGTAGGTTTTTACTATTATATAGTGATGCTTTAATTAGCTTATTAGGTTAAATTTAAGCATAAAATTAAGATATAATTAAGAAAATTATGCATAGGCAAAGTAGTTTATGC
This sequence comes from Dendrobium catenatum, assembly GCF_001605985.2. Lineage (NCBI taxonomy): Eukaryota > Viridiplantae > Streptophyta > Magnoliopsida > Asparagales > Orchidaceae > Dendrobium > Dendrobium catenatum. Next base: position 1,128,858 of record NW_021318921.1, read on the forward strand.
ATTATGTTCAAGCTCTTGACTTGTCTCTTAATTTTAAGTTGTTTAAATTTTTGTACTTGAAAGGTTCTTTAAGGAAGTGTTGTGTTTTAGAATATTCGCGGCGGTAGAGAAATATAAAATGTATCACCTTATCGTTGTATGAAGATCTGACACCGACACGCAATCAGGTAAAAGAGAGTGTGTAGCATTTATGAGATACCAAGATTTTTATATGAAAAACTACTGAAAAAGGGGAAAACCCACGGGCCTAGCCCAATTTGAATGAATCTACTATTATTTACAGTCGATTACAAATGAGATCCTTTCTTATGGGGAAAGTCTTGGCTTGATGTATATTATAAATAATACATTACATGGTTGGAAGAATACAAATAATCACTGTTGATATGTTCGTTTGGTTGGAAGGACATAGTCGATGGGCGACACAAGTCAAAAGGACTGTAGTCGGTGGGCGATGGAGGTCGGAAGGACCGTTGTCTGTCTGACTACCGAGGTCAGAAGAATAGCATCAGGCAGAAGTCCAGCAATGAATAGAAATTCAGTCTCGAATATATGTCGTGAAAGTCCATAAAAAAATGTATGATAGACCCATGGTTGAATAATTGTAAGTTACAGATGTAAAATTTAAGAGCGTTATGTCATATATTCATAATTAAATTTAGCTTTAGATTTCATAAAATGAATAAAAAAAATAGCCTAACCTATACTTCAGGACCTGAGATAAATACTGATCATAGATACAGGTTAGTTATATATCTGTTATTAATTGAAATTTTTAAGATGTTGAATTCTTTAAAATAAATAAAATATCTTCTTCTGGTTTTTTATGATGTGATCGTCATCAAGATCTTTCACTTTCTTCCAGGCTCCGACGTTTGGTATCAACCCGAATCCCAAATCTGGACTGTCGCCTACGAAAAATTAAAGAAAAGTCAAAAGGACTGTAGTCGGTGGGCGACGAAGGTCGGAAGGACCGTTGTCTGTCTGACTACCGAGGTCAGAAGAATAGCATCAGGCAGAAGTCCAGCAATGAATAAAAATTCAGTCTCGAATATATGTCTGGCGAAAGTCCATAAAAATGTATGATAGACTCATGGTTGAATAATTGTAAGTTACAGATGTAAAATTTAAGAGCATTATGTCATATATTCATAATTAAATTTAGCTTTAGATTTCATAAAATGAATAAAAAAAATAGCCTAGCATATACTTCAGGATCTGAGATAAATACTGATAGATACAGGTTAGTTATATATCTGTTATTAATTGAAATTTTTAAGATGTTGAATTCTTTAAAATAAATAAAATATCTTCTTCTGGTTTTTTATGATGTGATCGTCATCAAGATCTTTCACTTTCTTCCAGGCTCCGACGTTTGGTATCAACCCGAATCCCAAATCTGGACTGTCGCCTACGAAAAATTAAAGAACCTCGCCGCCCAAAGTAGCACCAAGATCTCAGGAACCACCGCTTCAGCCGTTAAGGCCCCGAATTCCCGTGGCGGCGGCGGAGGTGGCTGTGCCTTCTATGACATCGCATCGTACAAAATCCACCGAGCAGTGAGGATGTCAGCGGCGGTGAAGCTCGCCTCCTGCGCCCTTCTCAGTGGCGCCCTCGTTCCCCACGACCACCTCTACGTGGCCTTTCCTCCGGCACCGGCGGCGGCTCTTCCGAGCGTTTGGGCCCTATCCAGCCTGCTCGACGCCATAGAGTCGAGTGGAAACACAATGGCGGCGGTGGCACCACCACGGGGGAGAAAGGTGGGATTTTGGTGGCTGAGGATTGAAGGGGTGGAGCTGCTCCTTGACGTGATGAGGGCGTTTGGCGCCGCGGCGAGGAAGAAGCCGAAGCTGGGTAAGGTTTCGACGTCGGCGGAGGAAGATGATAGAGAAATGGCGACGGCGGCGGCGCTGGGAATGGGGAAGAGGTTTGGGGAAGGAGACAGGGAAGGGTGGACTGAGCGGAGAAGTTGGAGATGTGTGGATGACTGATTAATTGATTGTGCTTTTCTGTTTTTTTGGCTTAATTAGTTAGGTAATCAATCTTAGCTTCAGAAATTGAAGAACTTCTGTAAATAAAAAACTTTTCGGCGGAACGCTCTTAAAATTTCCTAATTTTATTTAGATTATTATATGTGAAATGTTTTTTTTCTTTTATTTCATATTATTTGTTCATATTTCCTATTGGTTCCTTCTAGTGAGGAAGGGTCATCTTCAATTCCATCAAAATTATTTATAAAATAAAAAATAAAAAAATTCGGACAGAGTAGGGATTTTGAGTGTGGGATCAAAATAATATGAATTGCTTCCCTCGAACATCAAAGCCGCAACACGATCTCAACTAAGAATGTTTTGAGACATTTGTGTTGTATGAAAAATAAATGCGCAATTACTTATATTTTAATATAATATAAAATAAATATAATTTATTTGGAATTTTTTGATTTATTTGGATGAGTGTGAAATAAATTTATATGATTATTTTTCTTGTTTGGCTAAAATTAATGCAATCTATAGTCCAAAGATAGTGGTGCTCAGTGGCCAGCAGGTAACAAACTACGGTGGTTAGGGCTATCAAAATTGGGTGACGGGTCAGGTTTGGGTCTAACCCGGAACTGACTCGAGACTGTTAGGCTCAATCTGAACTTGACCTGTTGTTTGCAAGAGGGTCGATTTCTTAGACATGAACCCTACCGGCTTTGGTTCGGGTCAACCCGAACCCGACCCACATATTTTGATCGGAAGCAAAACGGGTCGGGTTCATCGTTTCTATTAGGTTTTGTTCCACAGGAGGTGTAGATTGCATGAGTCGTTTCTTCGGCTCCTTCGTTACAGTTCGACTTCGCTCCTTTGACGACGGAAGTTATAACATTTTGATCGGAAGCAACTAGGAGGTCGGAGGTGTGGAGATTGGACGAGTCACTTCTTTGGCTCCTTCGTTGTAGTTCGACTTCGCTCCTTTGACGATGGAAGTTACAACATTTTGATTGGAAGCAACGACGGGAGCTCGCTCGCTGTGAAGGCAACTTTCTTCCTTTCTACTTTTTGATTTTTTACTTTTCTTTCTCTTAGATGTTGTTGATTTCGTTCCACTTACAACGTTCCCTTCCAATCGGATCAGAAGTTACAACATTTTGATTGGAAGTAACGACGGGAGCTCGCTCGGTCTTTTTATCCACTTTCTCGTTGTTGTTGTTCGACTTCGCTCCATGGACGATGTTTCATTCCGATCAGATCGGAAGTTACAAAATTTTGATTAGAAACAACTAAGTTCGCAAGCTGTGAAGCATGGCCAAATCCCATAAATACGCCGAACAATAGGATTCCCTATCATTTTTGGTTTTCCAGGTCAACCTGAATTTGACCCGGAATTCGAAACGGGTCGAAAATCAGGAACCGGATCCAAAAATTTTGTGTCAGATTTGAGTAGAGTTTTCGGGTCATGTCAAATATTGACACCTATAACGATGGTGATGGTGATAGAAGGTAGAGGCTGACAACGATTATGATGGGTGATAGTGGCGATAGCGATAGTAGTAGTGGTAGTTTACGACTACAATGATAGAAAACTTATAATGTATTATAAACTAAATTTAATTAATTTTTAAATGTATCAAAATTCAAGTACATGATAAATTTCAAATACTGTAAACTTGTACTCTGCATTTTTTAAAATTTAGATTAAATATTAATAGTTTCATAAACCCCTACATCTCTTTTTCTTCAAATCAAAGAGCTCCTAGACACACTATAGGAAAATCACCAATTTCCGGCGGCCTTTTCCGGCGGTAATTGAACCTTTTCCGGCGGTTTTGAGGTTTTCCGCGGAAAATTTTGTAGGAAATAAGCCGTCAAAAACAGCCGGAAATCCGCCGGAAAGCCGCCGGAAATCTGACCGCCGGAAAGCCGCCGGAAAATTCCGCCGGTAATAAGTGATTTTCCTGTAGTGACAATTCCTTCACTTTTTGAAATAATTTGTTATTTGTTAAAATAATTATAGATACATATTTTAATTCTTTAGCTTTAAAACAAAATAAAAATTCTTGGTAATTTAATTAAATTTATCTTACTAATGAAAGAATAATTTTATACCATTAGTTAGAACTAAAGTATACTTATTTTCATATTATTTCCTATAAAAGGTAGGTTTTTCCTATAATCATTCTAATTTATATCGATATAATACAAATCTTAAAATAGATAATAATAATAAAGTATTACTTAAACAAATTTTAATAAAGAATTTTCCCTTCTGCCCACTCAGCATCGTCCCTCGTAGATCTCTTCGAACCCATAAAAATAATGACATAACGAACTTGAACCGGCTCATGACTGTTATCCTTTTCCGAACCGCTACGGTTCGCCTGTTCCCACCATGACTTCGTCATCTCCACAAAGAAAGCTAGCCAGAAAAAAAAACCTCGCTGGATCTGTTTCTCCCTTTCTAAATTTAGTCTTACATCTCTCTCCGTCTCTCTCTCCTTCTACTTCCTAACCCCAACCTCCTCTTCTCTATCTCTCTCGATGGAGGAGGGGACGACGCCATCTCCTGCTTCTCGTCCCCCGCTTCCTCGCCCTCCTAGCTCCGATGACAAGGCCTTCTCCTCCGCCCTCGTCACCTACATTGTGCAGGTCCCCAAAGATCAGATCTACCGCATCCCGCCCAAAGAGAATGCTCGTCTCGCAGAGGAATATCGCGCCCATCTCGCCGCACTGCGAAAAAAGCGCTCTCCTTGCCTGAACTTCTTGCTCCGCTTCCTCTGCATCTTGATCTCCATAGCCCTTCCTCTCCTCATCGCCACCCTCATCTTCTACATTGTCGTCCGCCCATCTGCTCCCATCTTCAACATCGATCGCGTTGTAATTGACTCGAAAACTCAGCGCGAGATCTTAATGGATGTTACAAATCCAAGTATTGGTATGGGATACTTGATCGAGAAGAGCATTGCGCGAGCGGCGAAGCTTAGTTATAAAGAGAGAAATTTGGCGGATGGAGAGTCGCCCCAATTAAACTTGAAGGCCAGGGAGTCGAGAAGTTTCAGCATGGCGCTTCATGGGGTGAAGAAGGCTGTCATGGAGGAAGCGGAGAAGAGTCTACAGGGATCGAAGCAGGCGGTGCTGCTAAGATTGACGGTGGCAACGCCGGTGAGGGTGGAGATTTGGGGTGTGACACTGTGGCGGATGAAGATGGAGGTGGAGTGTGATGTGAAGGTCATGAAGAGTTCAGTGAAGACGACGACAAAGGTGATGTCTCAAGAGTGCAAGGTTGCAATAAATTTATTGAGGTTGTCATGAAGATATTTTTTGAAGTGGATAACAATTAAAAGGCGTTTGATTCAAAAATATTTGACATTATAATTTTATCATGCAAAAATTTATGAGTTTTGAGTATTCTCTTCTGCGCTGCAACATATTGTTCTTGCAGATATTATAAAAATGTCTTATATTTTTGAAGAAATTAATATGCAATTTTTTCTATTTGATTTGTTTCTTCGAAGTTAAATAAACAGGTTGGAATTCTACATGAAATGTGTTGTACACTTCATTCAGTACGCACAATGGCTTGTTTAGGTCATGACAATGAGAGATTTGGGCCAACAATGGCTTGTTGAGGTGGGTCTTATAGAGCTCTGGTAGTCCTTTTTCAGGTTTAGTATCACCTACATAGGGAAGATAGTTAGACTTGGGGTCTAAATCAACTAATAAAAGAACTATGCTTCGTTTGGGACCGCTTTCTTATTGCTTCCTAAAACAATTTTCGTGTACAAAAATTAAAAATTTTATATTAAAAAGTTACTTTAAAAAACAGCAAGAAAATTATCCCAAACAAAGTCTAAGCCTTTTCTCAATGATTAGTTTATTCTCCTAGCTCGTTAAGAGACTTTAGCCCCCCTGCAAAACTAAAGCAATAGAGAGGTATTCTAAGAAACTTGAAGTCTGAGCTAAGGTGGTTCTGCTCAAATTAAAGCTTTGTTTGGGACAAGTTTCTTTTTGCTTCTTAAAACAATTTTCTAGTATAAAAATTTTAATCTTTATGCTAAAAAGCTGCTTTATGAAGCAAAAAGAAAGCCGTCTCAAACGAAATCTAAGACTTTATTTGTAACAACTTTTTTATTGCTTTTTAAAACAGTTTTCTAGAACAAAAATTTCTAATTCAAAATCCTTTTGTAATATAAAGCTGCTTTAGAAAGCAGTAAGAAAGATGTCCCAAATGAAGCCTAAAGCTCTGTGATTTGAGCTATTAAAAATAGGATGTGAACTAACCTATCTCAATAGATCAAAGAACAAATCAACAAGAATATGAGGACGAAATGAACTATAAGCTACAATTTGTATAATTAAGAAATATTCTAAGCTGGTCTAATTCAATAGATACCATCATTTTTGTTAATTCACTCAGATTAATTACTCTTGTTTAGACATATAGCTTCAAGGAATTTTTTTATTTAATAGGTTCTAATGTTTTGTTTTCTAAAGATGTTTGATTTAATTCTTTCTCTCATATTAAAGTGACCTAAATAACATTAATAGGCAAACTATCTAATAGCTTCAAAAATATCATAATCATTATTAATTATTCTAAATGACATTGTATTCTTCCAGCTAAATGAGACTGAATCCAAAATATTATAATTTATAAAAAAAACACAATTATTTTAATAAAATTGTAATATTTAGGTTTCGTTTGAGATGCGCGTCTTTTTTATGAAATTTTTTTACTAAAAATTTTGAGAAAGTTATTCCAAACGAAGCCTTAATCATCCTGACATTTGATTTGCCAGTTGAATGTTGTGAAAATTACCACTAAATATAATGATAAATTTATGCTACAAGCTTTATTAGATTTGTTACATGTTTGGAATCAATGAACAATGCATGGAAACCTGCATAAATGTATGCTGAGGTGGACCAATAAAAATTATTGTGGCTGAAATTCTCTAAATTTGATTGGTCCAGCTATGAAAATACAGTTCACATAATTTTTATATATTTTTTTTTGGAAAGAATGGAATAGCTTTTAACAATATTTCCCTTTTCATTTATCTTTCTAAAATTTGAAAGAAAGAATGTTAGGGCTTATTTGGGATCAGTTTAGTATATATATTTTTTATTTTTTAAAATTATATTTGTTTTGTGTATTATTAAATATTTTTATTATTTATTTTATTTTTAAAAATATTTAAATATTTTAAAAAATAGCTATTAATCTTAATCTCACCAACCAATGTTGTTTTCCCACACCAACACATAAATGGACTTATTCGCTATTCTATGAAAACAAAAATAATATATTTTTAAAACAGCAAATATATTTTATTTTATGTCAAAATAGAAAAAAAAATTAATAAAAATTAAAATTAAAATGATCCCAAATACCCCTTAATCAAAGGGTGCCAACTAAAATTAGCTCATAAATATCTTAAAAGTTATTATAAAAATACTAAATATATTTGATTAGCTTCTGCTCTTAAAAAGTTTTTGACTTACAGAGCTTTCAACTAAGAACTGAAATTGCTGTTCCTTATTTACTGTGCAGTAAAAAAAACTTTCAATGCAGGTCCTTCATATCCTTTCATGAGCATATATAAAATCATAGCTTTTCCAGAAAAAAAAAAAATTGCATTTTGTTTACCGTTACAGCTGCTTTCTTTATAGCTGCAGGTCCCATATCATTTGCATTACAGGAAAATCACAGGATACCGGCGGTCCGAAACGGACGAATTCTTTTTCATACATGGCTATAGCAGGCGGAAAAATTTTCACCGAAAATTCATTGGAAAATGCCCAAATTCTGTCGGAAATTTCTGCTAGTAATAGACGATAAATAAAGAATAGCACTTTCAGTTTTGAGATGAATAGAGCAGGTGACCATCCCGCTATCCCATGGTCACCTGCTCTAAAATAGGTAATCTTAAACCCAAACCTATCTTTGATCTGCAGCATATGACTATTCCCGTAGCCCCTTCCATGTACTCTCAAGCTATGAAGTACTAGGTTTAAAGAAAAGCCATGAGAGAAGAATTTAAAGCTCTCCAAAATACTGCACATGGAGTTTAGTTCCCTATAATCCAAATCAAGATGTTTTGGGTCGTAAATGGTTAGTTAAGACTAAGTATCACTCTGATGGGTATATTGCTTAGCACAAAGCCCGTTTGGTTGCTCAAGCCTTCTAACAAGAGTTTGATTTAGACTATCATGACACCTTTAGTATAGTTGCAAAATTCCCAACCATTTGGATATCTTTCAATGTTGCAATTACCTATAATTGAACTATACTTCAACTTGATGTTGCAAATGCATTTATATATCGCAAACTTGATGAAACTGCTTACATGATATAGCCCCCCTCGTTTTTAAGATCCTCAATTTTTTAATCATGTTTGTGGACTGGTCCAGCTGGTCCGACGGGACCAGCTTCTCGCCAATTGGGCGGAACTCTTCTGCCTCTAGGAAGAGCCGCAAGTTTCGGCCAGCTCAAGGGAGACGAACAGGAAGGATTTTGAAGGCAGTTTAGGAGGGAAGTTGAATGTAGGGATTGTTTAGGGATTTCCTTTTGATTTGTATGCATTAAACAGTTTGTTTTACTAGGGTTAGGACATCTTGAATTTGACTGAAATTTGAGATCTCTTATATTTAGGTTTTCCTTTGGGCTCTAGCGGCGTCTAAAGAGTTGGGAGAGATAGATCCTCCCCTTGAATAGAAGATCAATTGTATCTTGTTGTTTTTCTTCTTCTACTAGTAAATTTCTAGTGTTTTCTCTCAAATTTCCTACAGTTTTGGGGGAAAAAACTGCTGTTTAATGCAGATTTTTGCTCTGTTTTTAATTATTTTGGGTTGTTTCTTATCAGTTTGTTTGCTCAATAACGTAATTTATGGTCTTAAACAGGCTCCCCGCCAATAATTTGCCACTTTCTCATCTCACCTTGTTAACTATGATTTTACTGCTAGTTCTGCTGATCCTTCACTGTTATTCTATCATCATAGCCCAATTTGCCTTTATATACTTATTTATGTTGACGATATCTTACTTACTGATAATGACAAACATACTATTATGCTCTACTTAAAGGAATTGCACTCACGCTTCTCCATGAAAAATCTTGGTTATTTATCTTACTTTTTGGGCCTTCAGGTTACACCAACAGCAACTTGATTACATTTAAATCAAGGCTGATATGCTTCAGAATTTCTTGCTGAAGCTGGTATGAAAGATTGTAAACTGGTATCAACTCTACCGTCCAAACTACCCATACTTACTGCTCTCAGCCAAAATTTTATAGAAAACTTGTAGGCTCCTTACAATATTTAACAATTAAAAGACATCAACAATCTTCACCTTTCATGTATAACTAACTCTGTTTTATTTTCAGTCCTTTAAGTTTATATATGGGAGTGCTGTAGCTTACTTTAAATCCAACAAAGAAGACCAGATGGCAAAGAAATGAGAGGAAAAATTCAGATTAGTAGAACAAAAGAGATGACCAATTGGTGGTTATAAACAGAGATCAAATATGAAACATAAAAATCTATTCTCTTTGTTGAAAATTCAGATTAGTAGAAAAAAAGTTCTTGAATTTATTTTTTATTTGACTTCAGAATCAAAAAAAACTGTACAAAAATTCGTGCTTGATCTTATTCATTTTGCAAACATTATCAAAACTTAATCTTCTCACTTGTTTTTATTATATAAACATGATGAATTGATGACTGTAACTCATTCTGTTGCTTGGAGTTCAAAAAAATGATTAAACTTTTTTAAATCCATCATTTGAAGAATGTAATTAGAAACCAACATTGCTTTTAAACACCACAAATCTCCGTATAATTCTCTCACAATTGACGCTTCATTTGGGACGGCTTTCTTACTGCTTTTTAAAGATGCTTTCTAGTAAAAAAAATTAATTTTTTACTACTAGAAAGCTGCTTTAAGAAGCAGAAAAAAAGCTGTCACAAACAAAGTCTGAGTGTTAGGCAGAAAATTATCGCTGAAGCTGCACAAGCTAAGATGGAACTGCTGCTCCAATGCTCAGCCATAAGCTACTATTTTCTGCTTCCTTGCACAGTTTTTGGATCTTTACATTACTGCTTCAGTAAATTCAAACAACATTTTTTTTTTTTTTTCAATTCATTGAGATTTGGGAAGGCAAGGAACTGTTAATAAGTACCACTACCATCTCTTCCCCATTCTTATATTTTGCCTATCCTACAAAGCTCCAACTCTGCCTCTCTTTGCTTATAATCTAAAATAGTTTAGTTGTGAATAAAGGCAATTCCAGTAAAGTATAGAAGAATTTTGATTAAGAGCTACTGAAGGATATTTCCTTTTACTTAGAACAAATTTGAATGTTTTATTGAATTACCTTTCTTAAAATTCATCCTTGTTTTTTGTTAACAGTACTAGAAATCATTGAAGAAATTGGATAATTTGAATCATTTGCCTATTTAATCATCAATAAACCTCCCAAAGAGAAATAGTTTAGTTATGTATAACTCATGAGCAATTTTCATAGCATTTCATAGATTTCTTGAAGGTGGTCTGGATGAGGAAGTTTGAAAGTTTATAATAGGTTAATGGTCAATATTTTTGGATGATTCCCTGTAGAGGGAAAGGCTAATGATAATGATGATCATGATGAATTCTCTAATCTTTAGCTTTTAGGATAATTATGCTCTGTTTGGTTTCAATAATTTGAGTGAAAGAAGATAAAAAAAAGTAAGTTGAAAATCTCAAACAATGGTTGTTGATTCATAATCAAATGTTCGAGCTCATAAATGATAATCGGCAATTCGAAGCTGTCGGCAATTCACCGAAATGGGAGGCAAAAGATGGAAAAAGAGAGTTATAAGGCTTCATTTGGGATAGCTTTTTAACTGTTTTGTAAATTTTTTTTAGTAAAAAATCTCTTGAAAGCAAGAAAAAAATAGTGGCCTAAAGCTGTCTCAAACGAAACCTAAATCTAACACAAGATTTAGGAAGCATTGGGCTGAATAAAAGATGAAAATATGAACATCCTGCAAGTTAAACTTTGGAATTGGCTGGATATTTTCAATTTGTGTAGCTGAAACATAAAAAAATTAGCTAGAAGTTGTAGCTATTTCACCACCAACCACTAACAATAATGAGCACTAATTAATTCTTAATCAAACAAAGCATCAATAAAAGCTTAATGATTGCAACCAACTCACCAACAACCACTTGAAATTAAAAAACCTTGGAAGGAAATTGAGCTTGCTTCTGCATTAATGCATGGATTGCAGAAAGAAAGCTGTGGGCCTTGAGAAGAAAAACTTGATTGATGTGCTCATGTCTCAATTATGAAAAATTATTCTGTGCGGACTCCGAATGTCGTTCGGAGACCAACCAGAATGCGCCACATCACCTGGTGCTCTGTACCACGGCTGGGTACTGCTCGGTACCATGGCTAGGTACCGCTGATGTAGTGTATTCTGGTTGGTCTCCGGACGACGTTCTGCATCCGGTCTCCGCACAGAATAATTTCTCCTCAATTATAAACAGTTGACCTAATAAGGATATGTTAATAGGTCTGTGATCAATCACTAACTCTGTACAGTTAGAGGGAAGAAAATAGGGTCATATTAAATAAAAAAACATATAAGAAAGGAGATTTTTTATCATAAAATGAGAGTGACAACTCCAAAGCCTACTTCATCAATGACGTGATTTTTGCTTTAACAATTGGAACAAAACTATTAGGAAATAAATATAATTGAGATTATAAAAATAAGACATACAAGACTATTAGGATCAATGAGATTCACTTATGTCCGCGATCGCGTAAGAATATAATGTTCTACCAAGCTATTAAAGAGGCATAACATAAAGTTGAAGATTATGATATGCATATTGATTTGTCTTTTTCAATGACTAAGCTTTCATTTGCGACAGTTTTCTTGCTGCTTCTTGCAGTAGCTCTTTGGTCCAAAATTTAAATTTTTTGTACTAAAAAGTTATTTTTAAGAAGCAACAAGAAAGGAGTCCCAAACGAAGCCTAAGAGAGAACATAAGGAATTGATACGAAGAAGAGTATTATAAGTAAGGAACAAGACATGGTTCTTGGTGCACAGTACAAATAAGAGTATATCCTTGTTATTTCAGAAGTTTCCCTTTTTTATGGAATTGAAATTAGTCTCATCTAATTCTTTTTGGAGAAGCAAAAGATCTATCATTATCAAGCATCTGAAAAATACAAACTATTTGCATAGTTATAGATTTCAATTAGGTGAAATAAGAATAAAAATATTTATAATAAAAAATTATTGTGTGTGGTGACAGTACGCTTCCGTAGGTCAATTCGGACGCGTCAAACACTGCACAGAATAAACTCTCCAACTAAACATCCTACCAAGAGAAGAACACCAAGTTTTTCTTACCAATGAAAAAAAAAAATTTGTTATTTTCCCATTCTTTTAACAACAAAGAAAATTGTGTTTAAAACCTTTAAATACAAATTAAGGCCACAAATATTATTTCTCCAATAAAAAACTTGTAAATATTAGATGTTGTTTTGAATTTGTTTTCTTACAAAATTGTCTAATATGTATTTTGAATGACATCACATATGATAAAGAGAAAGTTGAAATTTCAACATTTTTATATTCCTTCATTAGACCAATATTCTAAGGCTTCCATTGCTTTCAAGTATCCTCTACACCTTTATAAGTTAAATTATATCTACTCCAAAGCAACATCATGTTTTGCTTCTGTGACTCAATTGATTAAAGAATGCAAAATCATATATAAAGTTGAGCTTTCTTCATGTTCCAAATAGCTCAAGTTTAAAATAAAAATAAAAAATTTTGATATAATTTCTATCAGAATAAGCTTAAATAGTTTTTTTAGTACAAAAATTTTGAGTTCGAAAAAATTTTATACTAAAAAACTACTTTATAAAGCAGGAAGAAAGCTGTACCAAAGGAAGCCTAAATGATTTTTTTATATATATACTTAGGGTCTATTTATGATAACTTTCTGACAACTTTACTTTTCTGACAGCAATCACAATTTTGTTTATCTATTACTTTTTTGTTGCTTAATTTCTCATAATTTTTCAAACGTTTCTGCTGTGGAAAGCTGCTTTTTAAAACCAAAATAGTTAAGTTGTTTTCTCCACCACAAATTCACCACCAACTCTATAAAAAGTTACCGTTGTCCCAAATAGACTATTTCATTCATATTCATTCCAACCTAATTTAAATTTATTAATAAAATATACACACCAAGATTTTAAAATTTCAACATACATTGAATTGAAAGAAGGAAAGTTCAATATTCAAGTATTTAAATAATTTACTAAAATTTAAATTATTTAAATATGTATTAAATAACATAAGTAACTTTAAAAATAAGACAAAAATAAAATAAATAAATTCATAATATATATACCAACTAAACTAGTTAATTTTTGAGGAGATCTATTACAATAACTTTGAGTTTTATTCAATAATATAAATAAACTAATTTTTTTCCCCTACAATAAATAGATAAAGAAGAAAATAAAACTAGACAAGGCCAAATTAAAAAGAAACACCAAGCCAACAAGGACTGGATGGAAGCACGCAACAGCTAACCAAGCTCATACCCATTAAAGATTAATTTTTTTAATATTCCAATTCAAATTTGTTCAGAATAAATTTATTTTAAGATATATTTATATATACCATAAAAATTAATTAAAATTTTACATATCTTATTAATTTCAAAAACATAATTATTAAATTAATTTTAATTAAATTTAAATCAAAATTTTCTTTTAGGAAGCACATATATTGTAAATTCTAAATGATGAGCAAATCTACAATCCTAATTTTGACTTCTTTAGGCCTTCGTCAAGTGTTCACATTGTTTACCAACTAAAATTCTCAATCGCTTAAAATGATTAATTTGCAAAAAGAAATGTCAAAAATTATATCAAGACGGTCTTAAAATCATTAGATATGCTCTGAAATTAGCGTTACATATGAAAATTTTGTATTACACTAATCTTAAAGCAAATTTAATAATTTTTTAGTCCATCTTAATATAATTTGAAGCACAATTATACACATTTTTTTTCTTTAAATTGCCCCAACCTTCTAAAAATGCTTTAAAAAAAAATCATAAAGATTTTAAAATGAGATAAATTGGGTGGGTCCCATGTTAACCAATTATGATAGGAGAGCCAATGAATGTGAACCCTTGAACCAATTGTGGGTACTTTTCTAGATTCCTCATGGCCCAATCTTAGCTTTCAAGACAATGCAAGGTTCCTTGTTGGTGTGATGAAGAAAGAATAAGAACAATAATGACTATTTTATTTATTTATTTATTTATTTTTAGGGTTGTGATAAGGCATATCTCCACAGCTGATTTTTTTGTCTATGATTTTGATTGGTTGATAAAATTAATGCAAGTAGGAGACATATGGGATAGGGTAGCCTACCATGCTTCATATAAATATAACTTTTTTTAATGGAGATAAGTTAAGAGAGGGGCTCTAGATTCTTCTATAATGTTCTTCTAATTTATCGAAAAAATTGGCTTTTTGTAAGAAAATCTTTATTAAAATGAGAATTGGGCTTCATTTGGGACGGCTTTCTTACTGCTTCTTAAATTAGATTTCTAGTATACAAATTTTAATCTTTAAACTAGAAAGCTGCTTTGAGAAGCAATAAAAAAATCGTCCTAAACGAAGCCTTAAATTCCTTGAATTTTTTTTAAGATAAATATAATAATTGTATTGTATTTATTTAAAAGTAAATTAGGATTTAGTTGAAAAATATATTGGTTATAAATAATAGTACTTGACACTTAGTCTTTTTCAGAAAGTTTGAATTAAATAGATATTAAAGTTGGATATAAAATAGCAATAGTTAAGTTCATTTTAAACACAAAAGATTTAAGCTTATAGGTGAAGGCCAACTTTGATTTTTTATATTAACATCTTTTTAAAACTACAAAATATACGATTAAACACATATTATATCCCCTTGAAATTTCTCCTTCATATGGGAGAACTCCGTATCAACCCTGACTTCCCAAAAACACTAAATTTGTACATCGAAAAGAAAGATTAGAGCCACGCTTCACGCTTGTGGCGGAGCGAGTCTCTCATAAGACTCGTTCATAGCTGAAAATTGAAAACGACCAACAAAGTTTGTGATAAAGGAACAAAATTGAAGCATTGTGAAAAAGGCCTAACTTATATGTAATGAAAATATTATACAGGTAAACTTACTTAGTAATGATTGGTTTAATTATGGATGAACTATGATAGTCAAAGAAAGAAAGAGAAATGAAATCTAATTGATCTAATTAAAGGATATGAGAATCCAAAGAATTTTAAAAAAGTTAAGGGAGTAAGATATGGGATGTTCATGCCTAGCGAGACACAAAAAGGGTAGGCGCTGATGAGTCAGGGACCAAAAAAAATTAATGAGAAGATGCAATAGCAGTCAAAGGAAAGTAAAAAAGACAAAAGAGATGATAAAGGCTTTGTTTGGGACGACTTTCTTATTGCTTCTTAAAGCAGTTTTTTAGTACAAAAATTAAAAATATTGTGCTAGAAAGCTAAAGCTGCTTTAAGAAGCAGTAAGAAAGCCGTCCCAAACGAAACCCAAATCACAGAACTTTAGGCTTCATTTGGAACATTTTTTTTTATTGCTTTCTAAAGCAGCTTTATATTACATCGTTACCCTGCACATGATAGGATAAGACATCCACAAAAGCATTAATTTTCTATAGTTTTTGTTTTATTTTGAGAGTACACTATTTTAAAATTTTGAGAGTTTATCTTACCCTCTTCTAGTCAATATTAGCGTTGCACTGTTTATCTATGTCAAAAAAAATGTCTTATGAGATTTGCGGAAGAAGTGTGTGAAAGAGGAAAAAGACGGTTCATTTGCAGCGAGTCGAACAAGGGAGCGAAAGAAGAGAAAAAATGGAGTTTGATTGGAGATAAATTATTGCATTTTGAAGTGAAAAATGAATTTTTCAGTTGAAGATGCCCTAAAAAGATTGCCTTACTATATTTCATTACATCAGAAAAATCTGGAATGATGAGAACCTTCCTGGATACTCTACCAATCCACTGCTCTTCAATTTTCCAACTTCATAGAAAAATAAATTTGAATTAATTAAATTATATTTCTAAAGTCAAATGAGTAGATGTGAATAATAGCACTGAAAACTTTTTCAATTCTTTTTCAAAAACAAATTTTTTTGAAAATATCTTATTCTTCATCAGTTGTGACTTCTGTGATTCAGTGAGCTCGTTGAATGAATTGCAAAGATAAAAATCTAGAAGGTCATCAGAGAATATTAAGAAACCTTTAGAAAGTTATTAGATCATGTGTGAGGAAGCTTTCTTAGTCTTTTATAAATTAGAATGTTCTGATATTTCTGTCTGATTATTATTTTTTAAAAAATTTTATGATTATAAGTTATTAATTATAATTAGATATATTAGAGTGTGATTAGTAGTGTAAGAAAATTATTACTCAATTTATTAATAATAGATAATTAATGAGTTCATTAAATTAATTAAAGAATAAAGGCCAAGAATAATTAAGATTTTGACTAATTTTATGATATTTCATGGATAAATCTGAAATAATTCATAAACAAATAATTGGCCAAAATTAAAATAAGTAGTTATTATTTAATTACATTGATTATAATTTCCATTAAAATCATTAAAGTTGCATTAGTATTAAGTTATGATAATTATTGAAGGGGTAATTAATTAATTAATTAGTTTATTACTTTCAATAATCAATAATTAAATATTATTAATAAGGTTTTAAATAAAATAATTCTAGTATACTTATTTAAAACCTTAAGGTGACAGTAATTTTTTTTATGGAGATGTTTAATTTGATTTATTAAAAGTAAACAATATTTATTAAGAATAATTATTGCCTAACTATAAATTTAGCTACTATAATTATGCTAAACAAGTGAGTTTAAGCTAAATATGACCAAACAATTTTGTCAACTAATCTCTGCCTACAACAAGAAATATTTTGAATCAACTAAATGGCTCAGCCCCATATATTTTGTTTAATTTAATTTAGGCTTATTTGGGACGACTTTTTTTTTGTTGTTTTTTCAGTATAAAAATTAGAATATTTGTACTAAAAAGTTGTTAAAAAACCATCTAAAATCACAATTAAACCCAAACATTTTATAAAATTAAAAACATACCCACCACATCTAAAAATCACACAGAAATAATAAAACAAATACACACTATTAATTCATTAATAATTACAACCCTAAACATAGATATTACTAACAACACCCTCCATCACTGGTAATACCAATAAAAATAAACGGTAAACCAGGAAGAGATCTACCCATCAAAACACCACCATCTTACACTTAACCCCCTGCAAATGTCAAAAATTCCATTTGCAGGAACCCAAATACATACTAAATCACAGACCAACAGAAATTGAAAACAATCAGGACAATATAGAATCCCAATCAATCTCCCAAGAGGGATACTTCCTCAACACAAACATCTCCGATTCATCCCAAGGTACTTCTGTGAAGTCCAAATTCTCCATTTCTGAAACAGGGGAGGAGCCCTCCGATGATATCTCCCCCTCCGACGACACCTCCGGCTCGCTCTTCACCTCAGCGGCGGCAACTGGCGTTAACGACGATGCGCTCCCCTGCTTCTGTGAGCTTGCCAGGCTCTCGCAAATGGCCTCGAGCTTGGCGTCCACGGAGGAGTGAAGCTCACCGCCGGCACCGCCGCCGTGTTGGAGATGGGGAAAGTTGAGGCGAGCGAACTCACCGCGGAGGCGGAAGGCGGCTTTGTCGTACGCCATGGCGGCTTCTTCAGCGGTGTCGAAGGTGCCGAGCCAGAGGCGGGTGCGGTTCTTCGGGAGGCGGATCTCGGCGACCCATTTCCCCCAGTGACGCTGACGGACGCCGCGGTAGAGCTTGGGAGGCTTCGCCGGCGACTCGGCCGAGAGCTTCATGGGTTGGGATCGCGGAGCGAGGGGATGGTGGTTGTGGTGGCGGTGGAGTTGAGCTTGGATTTGTTGGATCTGGATAGGTCCGAGTTGGGTGAGCCCGATCGGACTATCTGAGATCAACGAATCATGCTGATTCCAATTTGATGGTACAGAGCGGTCAAAGCTGGGATTTGGCGAAGGATAAGAGAACTGGTAAGAAGAAAGAGAAGAGGGGAAGGGAGGGAGAGAAGCAGGGGAGGAATCAAAGGAGATGACTTTGGTAGTAGAAGAAGGGGCACAGAAGGGAAAGAAGGCAGAAGGAGACGAGGAAACACCATTGATAAAAGGCTCAAGTGCTTCCGTCAGTTCCTTACTTAGGAGATTATCATAGGAGACATCTAACATACTATTATACATATCTATAGCTGCGGCCATGGAAGAAATCCTTCTTAGAACTACAGAATTCGCAAAGAGCAACACCCAACTGGTTCTTAAACAAAACAAAAGAACCAGAGAGAGGGCTCGAGGAGAAGAAGCAGCGAGAGAGGTATTAAAAAGGTATCCTCTTTAAGATCTAGAAAGAAGGGAACAGCCTGATGGATTCAGAAAAACAGATCCTCACCTGGCTGAGAGAAACCTAGAAAAGAAAAAAAAAAGGATCAAGAATCAATCTCTTATCTGAAAGTCTGGCTTACTACTTACTAGAGAAAACTGATCACAGATTTCCACCGATGTTAGAAACCAAAAGATCAGATTTTTCTTTGAGAAGACAGAAAATTTCAGAGAGCGACCAAAACAAGGAAATTATTCTAGCTTCCTAGCCCAACTCTTGAGAAAACTTTCTCAAAGAACTCTCTTATCCTCACCGAAGGGTGGAAGTTATTGGTGGAGCTCTCTCTTGGGAAGAAGGAGAGGCGCTGAGACCCCTTATATAAGCGGCGGCTTAATGGCATTAGCTCCGTCGATCAATGGGTTTTAATTAATAAAAAAACTATTTATTTATGAGGATGAAATTTGTCGTCATTGGGCCCATCGAACAGGCCCCACCATTACCGACAGGTGTCCATTGAAACTGCCAGCTGTCGGCGGTAGCCATCGTCTTAAAACGTGTCAGTTAACGATTCGTAATTTGACTATTTGACCAGCGTGCAGTGGATTTCCTCGCACGCTCGTTTTCGCGCGGGAGGATAGCGCGTGAAAGGCGCGAGAAGAACAGCGGCGCTAGTGAGCGTAATAAAGTGGTAATTCGTAATTTTAAAATATTATAAAAATTTATGTGTTAAATATATAAAAATGACTAATTAGGCATTAATATGAGAAATTAGTCGTTAGATATTTAAATATAATATAATTACATAATTTACATGTTAATCTTTTAAAAAATACAATACTTTTTTTTTTTTGGAACGGAGATATCGGCTCGCTGCCACGTCAACTTGTGACGCGCATGATGGTGTCCACTAGTCCCTCGGTGAGTCTAACAGCAACCAGCCCCACAGGTGCAGGACCCACAGTTATTTTCTGTTCTTTGACTATAAATTTGGTCTATAAATCAATCGACTCAAGCTCGACCACTGATGTCTTCAGATTGGAGAATGATTAAATGATAAGTTGAGTTCAAGATCAGGTTTAATTATGCAAAATTGAGTAAGCTCACGAGTAAGCTCATTTACTATAAAAGAAATAAAATAATTATAATTCAGACAATTATTTTAAAAATAATAAGAAATTAAATTAGAGAAAAAACCCACTATATATAAGAATGTGATATATAATTTAAATCATTTCTAACAATTTTGTACTTAAACTCCTTAATAGTAATATATTTAAGATATTTTTTACATTAATATTTTTTAAATGAGTCAGATAATGAGAAATTATTACCCTGAACCCTAAACAAATATTGAACATAGATTTGTGTAATATATATCCTCAATTATTTACTCATTGTCTATAATACATTTAAATCTATAAACATCATAAAACTTCACTACATCACGAGAAATTATTATGGAGTCCAGATGGGAAGAACCGTCTAAACTCTGCACAGTGTGTACACTCACATATCTGAACGGTTCTTCCTGTCCGGACTCCGCACAGAATAATTTCTCCTACATCACACTCTTGTTAGTACGTACTCTCATTCAACTAACATTCATTGTAATCAACGCTGCAACATCCCCTCAATCACATCATCATTGCACCTACATTCACCTCGACACATCATGTTCAACAACATTAGCATGATCGATTGGGCTTGTGGCTTTCTAGGCTTAAACTTGGCCAACATGCTTGCCATGCACATTTGTAGCATTGCATAAGCAGTCAAGCATATCAGGCGAGTGATGGCAGGAAAGGGAATGCATAGTTTTGTATTATATATAAGTGCGACTGTGCGAGATAATTTAGAGAGATAAAATTTTAAGTCTTATATAACATCAAGAGAGATTATTTAAAGCTTAAAAGGGGAAAGAGCCATCATATAGTTAATTCCATGATAGTATACAAGGTCATTGGAATGGGTGTGGTTATGAAGGAGATATCGAGCATTTGCAGCAACCCTCAAGGGGATAGTAATGATTGAATAGATTTAATAGTGTCACACTCTTAGGAGGCACATGGCGGCGTAACTAGTCCCTTGGAGAGCCTACCAACAACCAACCCCTCAACCCAACAAGTGCGAGACCCATAGTTATTTTCTCCCAATTTAAGGGATTGCGCCGCATGAGAGGGAAATCATACATGAGTTTAGGGGTTCTCAATAATGCTCGCCCACCAACCCAGATAAGCCCGGTGGGATAAAAGATGAGTAATCGATCTAAAGTTTGTTCAAAAAAAAAAATGAAGGCACGATCAACATTAAAAAAATAAATTTAGAAGATGTGAATTGATTGTCTATAAATACTTTTTAAAAAAAGTAAAATTTTAATTTGATTTTTTATTAGTATAGGGCTTTATGATTTTATTTCCATTAATTTTTCATGCAAAATTTCAACCATTGCATTTAGGGGCTATGACTTTTGAATGTTCTTGAATTTAACTTGAATTTCTAACTACTCCTAATATATATATATATATATATATATATATATATTAGGAGTAGTTAGAAATTCAAGTTGACTTCAAGAACATTCAAAAGTCATAGCCCCTAAATGCAATGGTTGAAATTTTGCATGAAAAATTAATGGAAATAAAATCATAAAGCCCTATACTAATAAAAAATCAAATTAAAATTTTACTTTTTTTAAAAAGTATTTATAGACAATCAATTCACATCTTCTAAATTTATTTGTTTAATGTTGATCGTGCCTTCATTTTTTTTTTTGAACAAACTTTAGATCGATTACTCATCTTTTATCCCACCGGGCTTATCTGGGTTGGTGGGCGAGCATTATTGGGAACCCCTAAACTCATGTATGATTTCCCTCTCATGCGGCGCAATCCCTTAAATTGGGAGAAAATAACTATGGGTCTCGCACTTGTTGGGTTGAGGGGTTGGTTGTTGGTAGGCTCTCCAAGGGACTAGTTACGCCGCCATGTGCCTCCTAAGAGTGTGACACTATTAAATCTATTCAATCATTACTATCCCCTTGAGGGTTGCTGCAAATGCTCGATATCTCCTTCATAACCACACCCATTCCAATGACCTTGTATACTATGATGGAATTAACTATATGATGGCTCTTTCCCCTTTTAAGCTTTAAATAATCTCTCTTGATGTTATATAAGACTTAAAATTTTATCTCTCTAAATTATCTCGCACAGTCGCACTTATATATAATACAAAACTATGCATTCCCTTTCCTGCCATCACTCGCCTGATATGCTTGACTGCTTATGCAATGCTACAAATGTGCATGGCAAGCATGTTGGCCAAGTTTAAGCCTAGAAAGCCACAAGCCCAATCGATCATGCTAATGTTGTTGAACATGATGTGTCGAGGTGAATGTAGGTGCAATGATGATGTGATTGAGGGGATGTTGCAGCGTTGATTACAATGAATGTT
>NW_021318921.1:1150836-1160612 GCF_001605985.2 Dendrobium catenatum
CTCTTCACTTGAGCCCTCTTGTGAAGAATGAGGGCTCTATTTATAGTTTTTCTGGAGTGGCGTGGCTTGTAAATAGGTGTGAGATCAAGGGCGAATCGGGAGTGGTTTGAATGGACGGTCGATATTGAATCTCTTGATCGTGGACCGTTCGTTAGACATTTGAAGGCCTTGATGATGTCGGAATTTGGTGATCTTGGGCTCGTTGGATTCGTCTCGTCGAGACGTTCGATTCGAGTATAAGCTCGTGAAAATCGGAGACCGTTTGGTAACTCAAATTGTGGTTTGAATCTCCCAACAGCGCTTCGGGTCCTTGATTTGGACCCATTTGGGCTCGGATTGGGTTGAATTTGGTGTCGTTGGGTTCGTATTTCTGAGACGCTCAGTTTGACTATAAGCTCGCTGAAATCGGAGTTCAGATGGTCCTTAATTTAATCTCTGAAGTTTCCAACTCAATTTTGCTTCAAGATTTGTGCATGATCAAGATAATTTTCTAATGATGTATCAGTAACAATATATTTTATATAAATTAATTAAAAATAAGGCAATCATACCCAAAATTAAAAAAAAAATAAGAAAAAAATAATTTAAAATGATTATTTCGTATCAAAATTGGATTGGCGGCGCAATCCGAACCTGATCCATTTAATAAACAGGTCAGAATTTTAGACCAGAACTGACCCATTTTTTAAATAGGTCAACCTGAGCCTGAATTTTTTGGATAGAGTTGATGGGTCGGGTCATCTTTTGAACCCCGAAGATAGAGGAACTGACAAAAATCAGTGAAAACAAGGAAGAAGTAAGTAGGACTCAGTAAATAACAGCTATCTGCAACCACCCAACTAAGAGGCATGAATCATCCAATGGGGCAATAGAAGAGCCACCCACCAAGGTTGCCAGCAAGCCACAGCGAACCATGAGGGAGCATTAAGCTGCCTCATCATTATCCAAAACCATCCACATAAGCGGCACGCTTAACACCGCTTTAATTAAACCTAATTTATCTTTATTAAACATATTTAATCAGCACTAATACATGTGCGATTAACAATATCTATGGTTAAACATAAAATTATGGTCAATTTTTAAATAAACTATAAGTTTAATATATATTTTAAATCCCATAAAAACGACCCTAATTTTTTTAATCATGCGCCTATAAGTTTAAAATACAATTATAAGTACCATTTTAATCAAATTAAAAAAAAAAAGACAAAACACGCTTTTAATATTCTTTTTTTGTCATATACTTCGATTAATTCTCATCATCCACATCATCAATATAATTTTGTCATTAAATAAATTTAATCATAATTTTTTAAAACTAATAATTAATATGCTTGACTTATATCTTTCATAGTAAGAGCTAACACCCTCAATCATAGAGCCATGTGCCATCATCAATAATTTTATCCCAATTATTTTAGACAAGTGAATGAATTTTTATTCTATATTTAATTTTTGACTTTATTAATCAAAATAAAATTATAATATATGACAATGCATTAATGCTAAAGAGCTATTAAATTCTTAAAAAAGAAAAAATTTGAATTAATAACCCAAATATCATTATTAGGGACTATTTTATAAAAGTGATTATGAACAAAAATTGTTGTTATTATTTTATTTTATTTTTTAAAAGAAATTAGATAACAACTTTTTATTATTCTGAGGCATTAATAAATTTAATAAAAAAAAAGCTTCATTAATTCTAATATAATTTATGTCACAATCTTGATGTAATTTTCCTCATTTTAAAACATAAAATTCGCAACTTTTGACAAAAAAAATATCGGCATCAGTTTTTCTTAATTCCATGCTGATAAGAAAAGTATCTTTACAATTGAAAGGAAAACTTAGCTTTAATATTTTGATAAAAATTGGAATAAGAATAAAATTTAATAACTAATAAATAAAGAGATTGGCATAATTATGAGGCATTCACACAAAAGAACAAAAGTAGTTGATGAATGATGAGAGCTACAGTAAGTTGGAAATTTGGGCTCTTATATTTTATTTAAGAACAGAAAAGTTAATCATACACAGAAGCTGAGAAGCACCACAAAACAGTGATTTAATCTTTATAAGACATTATAAGGAAAATGATATAAATGTTATTAAAGGAGATTTTTTGGTTTAAAATCCACTCTTAGGGGCTTATGCGTTAATATAAATAAGATATTATAATTTCTTAATGAATCAACAGCCCTCTAAAAATACATCATTTAAAACAAAACTTACGAGTCTTTGATTCATTATATCACTAAACAGAAGTAAAAGAAAGGAAAGACAATCTAAAAAGAGATAAGCACCTAGAGAAACGCCCTAAAGAAGCCAAGTCGAAGAAGCAAATGCTTACAAAAACTTTGTGCAGAACAGTAAACCAAGCATGATGCCCCAAACGGTCAGCAACAATCCCACCAAAAACAGCAACACGAGCATCAAAGAAATATGGAAACGTCAAATTAAATCGAACAAAGCCAAAGAAACAACTCACAGCAGGATAGCGACCAACAAGCCACCAGACTCAGATAACAAGAACTCGACCAGTACTTAAAAGGGAATTATGCAAAATGATATAATTGGATTCGGGTTGATAATTAATATATGTGATAAAAAAATTTTCATTATTAAATCATATTTGAACTCAAATCCAGTATTTATCTTTCATATTTGAGAAAATTTTCGTTCATGATTCGAATATGATAAAAATAAGATTTGAATTAGATATTGTTAAAAATTTTATAAAATAGTTGAATTATATGTTTGAATATGTTCATTCAATATGTGAATAAAATATGAATTTATTAATCAAAATAGTATAGTATAGCATAATGTAATTATAATAATTATAATCTAATAGATTATAAGATAGCTATAGCAAATGATAAAAATTTAATCATGTATGAAAGATATGTAATACCTTTCTATATGTATATGTATTAGATTATGTAAAGCATCTCGGTTAATATCAGCATATAAATATTGTTATACTATTCCAGAATGTGCTCTGGTCTTATTACTCTTTTTTCTATAGCCTGTAATCTCTATAAATAGGTACTCTGTTCCGTGTAATAGCTAAGACAAAAATAATAGTTTTTAATATGATTTCTTTCCTGGTTTGGTTCTTGCATTGTATGGAATGCTAAGTTTCTACATGGTATCAGTAAAAGGTCGCTGATCCTGCGCCATGGCTGACTCCGCTTCTTCCACCAGGCTTCAAGATCGCAGCTCCGATTCCTCCCACGACGATCAAACGATTCCAGCTACGCTAAAATTCGTCGTCTCCAACCTCCGTAATCTGGTCACAACGTCGCTCGCACCAGATAATTTTCTCATATGGAAATCTCAAATCGTCAAAACTTTGCGTGCAAATGGCTTTCTTCCCTTTCTTGATTCCTCGATTCAGCCACCTCCTCAGTTCTTGGTGAAATCCGATGGTTCCTCATCTCCGAATCCCAGCTATTCGCAATGGTTGCTTACTGATCAAAATCTTTCGGCTTCCATATGCTCCACGATCTCTTCCTCGATTCTTCCATACGTTATTTCTCTTGATTCCACCGCTCAAATCTGGGCAGCACTCGAAACTCGTTTTCAAGCTACAAATCGGTCCAAAGTGATACAACTCAAGAATGCTTTACACAATGTATCACTCAAGAATCAGTCTATGACTGAATATCTCTCAGAAATCAAGGCTATAGTGGATCAAATCGCCTCAGCCGGTTCCTCCGTTGACGCCGAAGATGTGATTCACTACATCTTAAATGGCCTTCCTCAACCCTATCAGTCGTTCAAATCTGCTATAAGAACAACACCGCTTCCTCTCACGCTGGATCAAATTTATCCACTCCTTCTTAGTGAGGAGATCAATCTAGCGTCAGACGCAGCCAGGTTTCCCGCGGCTACCGACCCTAATATGGCGCTCTTCACCAGCCGAGGTCGTGGCCGTCGTTCCCGCGGAAAGAATTCCTACAGCTCCGGTAACTCTGCTCGGAACAATCCAAACGCTACGGTTCTTTGTCAAATCTGCTCCAAGAAAGGTCACTCTGCTTCATCGTGTTGGCATCGTCTGGATATGCAATACATTCCTCCTAACAAGAACGCCAACACTGCTCTGATGGCTTCCTCGGACAACCCGGAAGCCACCTGGTTCTTGGATTCAGGTGCTTCGTCGCATTTCACCAACTCGTTGGAAAATCTCTCTCTGTCCAAGCCCTATCTCGGTTCGGACAACGTAACTATTGGTGACGGCAACTCGGTTAGCATAGCTCACGCCGGGGCGGGAATCCTCCCGACCCCATCTCGTAAGCTGAAACTATCTCATCTTCTACACACTCCTTCTCTTAAATACAACTTACTCTCTATATCTCAACTAACCAAAGATAATTTTATCTCAATTACGTTTACCTTGAAGGATCTAGTGACGCAGGAAATCCTTCTTCAAGGACCAGCTAAGGAAGGTCTCTATGCTATTCCGATGCAGCCTCCGTCTCGACAACACAGCGCGCTCTCCGCTCAGCTGGAGGAAGCCAAAATCTGGCATCAACGCTTAGGACATCCGCACAAACGTGTTTTTGATTTCATTTCTAGTTGTAATCCCATTCTTCACATGAATAAACATTCTTCTCATTGTGATTCGTGTACTGCAGCTAAATGTCATAAAATTGTGTTTCCAAGTTCTCCAAATAGGCAAACGCAACCTTTAGCTCTCATACACAGTGATGTCTGGGGTCCTGCCCCGATAGTTTCTAATCAAGGATTTAAATTCTACGTTATTTTTGTTGATGATTATACGCGCTATACCTGGATTTTTCCGCTTAGATATAAGTCTGATGTATTTTCAACATTTGTAAATTTTAAAAATCAGGTCGAAAATTTCACCTTGCAACACATCAAAACGCTACGCACTGATGGCGGGACTGAATTTGTTAATTTGGCTTTCAAAAACTATCTCCTCACTCATGGCATAACTCACCAACTCTCGTGTCCCTACACTCCGGAGCAAAACGGGCTATCTGAGAGGAAGCACCGTCATATCATCGAAACGGCTCGCACGTTGCTCATTACAGCCTCTATGCCTAATGTCTACTGGCCTGAAGCCGTTACTACCTCCGTCTATCTGATTAACAGGTTACCCTCATCCACGATTGCAAATTCTACTCCCATTGAACTTATGTATAACAGGAAACCAGTTTATCGTGAACTCAAAGTCTTCGGTTGCAAGTGCTATCCTCTGTCTCCTCCGCAAATCAGGAACAAACTCATGCCTACCGCTCAACCCTGTGTCTTCCTTGGATACTCCGACGTTTTCAAAGGCTATCGTTGCCTCAATCTCAACACAAACAAAATTACGGTATCTCGGCACGTTATGTTTCATGAAACAAGTTTTCCCTTTGCCACGTCTCATGTACCTTCTGTTTTGAAACCTGCTGAAATATGCCCTTTACTACTAACTCCATACTCCACTAGCTCTTCTCATGCAGATGCCTCATCAAACTCTATCGGTGCCTCAAATGATGTCTCTTTGCCTTCGCTTACTCCAGACCATCCGGCCAACACCATCCCACAATCTGTTTTATCTTCAGATGCGCCTAACCAGCAACCCCGCCCCTCATCCAACCATCAAATGATTACTCGGAGTAAAACCGGGTCCCTAAAACCGTCAAAACGGCTAAATCTTTTTCATCTCCAGAACTCTAACACTCATCAGCATGATCCGACCACCTACACCGAGGCATCCAAAAGCACTCATTGGCGCCAAGCTATGGCCGAAGAGATCTTAGCTCTTCAGAAACAAGGTACCTGGACGTTGGTCATCCCGCCGGCAAACGCCTCAATTCTCGGATCAAAATGGACCTATAGAACTAAATATCACACTGACGGCTCTATAGTCAAATACAAAGCAAGACTGGTTACGCAAGGCAATCACCAGGAATTCGGGATTGACTATACCGAGACATTCAGCCTGGTAGTTAAGTTACCTACAATCCGTATCTTGCTTACCATAGCTCTTTTCAACAACTGGTCGGTTCAGCAGCTTGATGTCGCAAATGCCTTCCTCCATGGCACGC
Organism: Dendrobium catenatum; assembly: GCF_001605985.2. Lineage (NCBI taxonomy): Eukaryota > Viridiplantae > Streptophyta > Magnoliopsida > Asparagales > Orchidaceae > Dendrobium > Dendrobium catenatum. The sequence goes on from NW_021318921.1 coordinate 1,156,905, forward strand.
TCTCAGAAACTGTCTATATGATACAACCCAAAGGTTTTGAAGATAGCTCTCATCCAAATCATGTTTGCAGGCTAAATAAGGCAATCTACGGGCTCAAACAAGCACCACGTCAATGGTACACTACGTTCACATCGTTCCTAGTCACACTTGGCTTCTCTCATAGCCAAGCGGACCCGTCTCTTCTCATTTACCGTAAAAATCAGATTCAGATTTTTCTGCTTATTTACGTCGACGATATCCTTATTACGGGAAATGACTCCAAACACATTCACTCCATTCTTTCTAAACTCAGCCTACAATTTTCTATGAAACATCTTGGTGATGTTCATGAATTCTTAGGCATTAATATAAACAAAACTGACAATTCTTACTTCTTATCTCAGGCCAAATATGCGAATAATATCCTTCTTCAAGCAGATATGCAGCATTGTAATGCCTTGGCAAATCCAACCTGCACCAAAACGCCACCTGACCTCCCGCCAGATAAGCTTCTTCATGATCCAGTTCGGTACAGGAGCATCATTGGATCTCTCCAGTACCTAACCTTAACTCGTCCAGACATCTCGTACAGTGTCAATCTCCTGTCTCAACATATGCACGCTCCCCTTCCTTTACACTTCTATCTACTAAAACGACTTTTACGATATATTCGAGGTACGTTGAACTATGGTCTACCAATTACCAAATCTAATTTAGCTCTAAAATCTTTTTCAGATGCCGACTGGGCTGGAGACCCGCTTACAAGAAAATCGACGTCAGGCTATTGTTCGTTCCTAGGTGATACACTAATCTCTTGGACCGTTAAGAAGCAACGGACAGTCTCCAGATCGTCCACTGAATCAGAGTACAGGGCTCTTGCCGCACTCACATCGGACATTGTATGGCTTCGCCGAATACTTCTGGAATTCGGCATTTCTCAAGATTACCCAACTGACCTCTTTTGTGACAATATGTCTGCCATTGCTCTTGCCAACAATCCAATGTTTCATTCCCGGACAAAACATATTGAGATCGATCAAAAATTTTTGCGGGACCATATTCAAAGAAACAACATACGCCTTCTTCCCATCAGCACAATTGATCAGATTGCTGATATATTTACAAAGTCTCTATCTACTCCTCGCTTTCATCTTCTCAGAAGCAAATTGACTGTCACCACAGACCCATCAATTTGAAGGGGCGTATTAGATTATGTAAAGCATCTCGGTTAATATCAGCATATAAATATTGTTATACTATTCCAGAATGTGCTCTGGTCTTATTACTCTTTTTTCTATAGCCTGTATTCTCTATAAATAGGTACTCTGTTCCGTGTAATAGCTAAGACAAAAATAATAGTTTTCAATATGATTTCTTTCCTGGTTTGGTTCTTGCATTGTCTGGAATGCTAAGTTTCTACAATATGATTAACATATATATTTTCAAATGCTATGAATTTATGTCTCATGCTGAACTTAACGAAAACGTTTTCAGCCTCAAATGGCTCAAAATGCCTCATAATTTTCTTCATCACACTGCTAATTCTATGTGAAATCTAATCATACATAAGCATGCATTGCAAGATAATTATATCATTATAATATATGTATCACTATAAAATATATTAAAGATCATCATTATTAAAACCATTTTCATCAATTTAATTATGATTTGAATTTGTGAATTGAAACCATCCATCTTAACATGATCATTAGTAGCTAATCTATTGAAATCAGCAACACATCCACTAATGTGCGGCTGTGTAATATCTTTCTATATGTATGATTAATATCTTTAGTTTTTCATATTGAATTTTTATGTATTATATTCAACATAATTATATTATAAGTCTCAAATAGCTTATAGTACATAATAATTTTCTCTTCATCACACTACTAACTTTTTGTGTAACTCTAGCATATATACGCGCACACAACAAGGCAACTCAAACATGTTAATCACAAAAGAGAAACAAGATGCAAAATACTATCGAATACACGATCAAAACTTGATCAATATTGATATAACTTATTTGAATAATGTTTCAATATTGATCGAATCTTTTAGGACCTTGATCGAACAATTTTGAAATATGATTGATGTCTCTTTGACTGTTATTCAATCAAAGTTTTGAAATACCAAAAACATTCAATTAAACTTTGAAGAATGTTCAATTGTGTGTTGAAAATGTTTCAATCAACGTCAAATAAGTTTTGAAGGATGCTCAGAGTTGTAATTTAGTATTCAATATCATTTCATGTATGTTGTATAAACTACTACATGAAAAGTCTGTCATATAAACTATCGAGTTTCTTTGAATTCCGAAGATATGTTAGGCCTAACAAAACATCAATCATATTTCTCCAGTTTCAAGCATTATAGAGCATAAACAGTTCAAATTTCTCACTTAAACTATGCATAGTTATGAATCTAAAATTTATTTTTTAAAAAATAAACTATGGAATTTATTTATTGGCACATGCCATAATAAAATTATTTAGAATTTAAGAAAAATGAAATAATGAATTAAAAGTACATCATTAATTTGAATAAGATGAAATTTGATGACTAGAGGTAGTGAATGATAATTTTTTAAATGATAAAATTCAAATATTTCTCAATAAAATGCCTCAATTTTATATTACAAGGACTGTTAATTTGTATTTTAGCTTGAGCTTCTTCCAACGGTCATATTTTCCAGATCAGAAGCAATAATGCATGAGTCATGAATAGGCAGAAAGGACTCAGTCCAATAGCACAATTATAATGTGCTTCCAATATTTATCTATCACCAATTATTAATAAAACATAGGCTTCATTTGGGACTGTTTTCCCACTGCTTTTAAAGTATTTTAAGTATAAAAATTAAAAAGATTTTTTGACTTTCTATGAAGGATCAAAATGATATAAACTATATTAAATGAACATTTTAGTCTCTCAATTCCTTAAAAAAGAGTCAAAATAGTCTCATGATGAGATTGTTTTGGATCCTCTTTAAAAAGTTGAAACATCAAAATAATTTTTTAATATAGTTGACGATTATTTTTTTCTTTTATAAAAAAATCAAGGGATCATTTTTTATACGTAAACTAAAATAGTTTTGATCCAACACGAATCTCAAAGCAAAATTGAATACAAAGCTTTCAAAATTAAATCTAGGACTATCCAAACTCTGATTTCAGCAAACTTATAGTTGAACTGAACGTCTCGAAAAAATGAACCCAACGACATCAAAATCAATCCAACGAGCCCAATATCACTAAATTCTAATATCATTAAGACATTCAAATGCCCAATAAACGATCCACGATCAAATGGATCAATATCAGTCATCCGTTCAAATCACTCCCATCTTGACCTTTATCCTTCCCATATTTACAAGTCATGCTACTCTCAAAAAACTATAAATATGCCCACATTATTCACATGAGAGTAGAGGAGAAAAATTGAGGAAAAGAATGGAAGAATTTGAGAGCTTGCTTACCGCCGACCACCGCCGGACTTCAGCTAGTCCGCCGACCACCGTCGGACTTCAACTAGTCCGCCCACCACGACATGAGTTCTTCCCGACCACCGATGTACTTCTTCCATTGAGTTGACATTCGCCGAAGATCGTTCTGACCACTGCTAAAGTTCTTCATGACCACCGACAAACTTCCTCCAGTTTGCCGACAACTGCCAAACATCCTCCACTCCACCAACCATCTCCAAACTTCCCCCCCCCCCCCG